>NW_026290766.1:105000-130000 GCF_023373465.1 Oncorhynchus keta | reverse complement strand
AAAGTTAGTACCCAGGGGTAGTGGAGGAGGACCTAAAGTTAGTACCCAGGGGTAGTGGAGGAGGACCTAAAGTTAGTACCCAGGGGTAGTGGAGGAGGACCTAAAGTTAGTACCCAGGGGTAGAGGAGGAGGACCTAAAGTTAGTATCCAGGGGTAGTGGAGGAGGAGGACCTAAAGTTAGTACCCAGGGGTAGAGGAGGAGGACCTAAAGTTAGTACCCAGGGGTAGTAGAGGAGGACGACCTAAAGTTAGTACCCAGAGGTAGAGGAGGAGGACCTAAAGTTAGTATCCAGAGGTAGTGGAGGACGAGGGCCTAAAGTTAGTACCCAGGGGTAGTAGAGGAGGATGACCTAAAGTTAGTACCCAGGGGTAGTGGAGGAGGACCTAAAGTTAGTACCCAGGGGTAGAGGAGGAGGACCTAAAGTTAGTACCCAGGGGTAGAGGAGGAGGAGGACCTAAAGTTAGTACCCAGGGGTAGAGGAGGAGGACCTAAAGTTAGTACCCAGGGGTAGTGGAGGAGGACCTAAAGTTAGTACCCAGGGGTAGTGGAGGAGGACCTAAAGTTAGTACCCAGGGGTAGTGGAGGAGGACCTAAAGTTAGTACCCAGGGGTAGTGGAGGAGGACCTAAAGTTAGTACCCAGGGGTAGAGGAGGAGGACCTAAAGTTAGTACCCAGGGGTAGAGGAGGAGGAGGACCTAAAGTTAGTACCCAGGGGTAGTGGAGGAGGACCTAAAGTTATTACCCAGGGGTAGTGGAGGAGGACGACCTAAAGTTAGTATCCAGAGGTAGTGGAGGAGGAGGACCTAAAGTTAGTATCCAGAGGTAGTGGAGGACGATTTAGTACCCAGGGGTAGTAGAGGAGGATGACCTAAAGTTAGTACCCAGGGGTAGTGGAGGAGGACCTAAAGTTAGTACCCAGGGGTAGTGGAGGAGGACCTAAAGTTAGTACCCAGGGGTAGTGGAGGAGGACAAAGTTAGTACCCAGGGGTAGAGGAGGAGGACCTAAAGTTAGTACCCAGGGGTAGAGGAGGAAGACCTAAAGTTAGTACCCAGAGGTAGAGGAGGAGGAGGAGGAGGACCTAAAGTTAGTACCCAGGGGTAGTGGAGGAAGACCTAAAGGACCCAGGGGTAGTGGAGGAGGACCTAAAGTTAGTACAGGGGTAGAGGAGGAAGACCTAAAGTTAGTACCCAGAGGTAGAGGAGGAGGAGGACCTAAAGTTAGTACCCAGGGGTAGTGGAGGAGGACCTAAAGTTAGTACCCAGGGGTAGTGGAGGAGGACCTAAAGTTAGTACCCAGGGGTAGTGGAGGAGGACCTAAAGTTAGTACCCAGGGGTAGAGGAGGAGGACCTAAAGTTAGTACCCAGGGGAAGAGGAGGAGGACCTAAAGTTAGTACTCAGGGGTAGAGGAGGAGGACCTAAAGTTAGTACCCAGGAGTAGTAGAGGAGGACGACCTAAAGTTAGTACCCAGAGGTAGAGGAGGAGGAGGACCTAAAGTTAGTACCCAGGGGTAGTGGAGGATGACCTAAAGTTAGAGAGGAGGAGGACCTAAAGTTAGTATCCAGAGGTAGTGGAGGAGGAGGACCTAAAGTTAGTACTCCTAAAGTTAGTATCCAGGGGTAGTGGAGGAGGAGGACCTAAAGTTAGTACCCAGGGGTAGAGGAGGAGGACCTAAAGTTAGTACCCAGGGGTAGTAGAGGAGGACGACCTAAAGTTAGTACCCAGAGGTAGAGGAGGAGGACCTAAAGTTAGTATCCAGGGTAGTGGAGGAGGGGCCTAAAGTTAGTACCCAGGGGTAGTAGAGGAGGATGACCTAAAGTTAGTATCCAGGGGTAGTAGAGGAGGAGGACCTAAAGTTAGTATCCAGAGGTAGTGGAGGACCCAAAGTTAGTACCCAGGGGTAGTAGAGGAGGATGACCTAAAGTTAGTACCCAGGGGTAGTGGAGGAGGACCTAAAGTTAGTACCCAGGGGTAGTGGAGGAGGACCTAAAGTTAGTACCCAGGGGTAGTGGAGGAGGACCTAAAGTTAGTACCCAGGGGTAGAGGAGGAGGACCTAAAGTTAGTACCCAGGGGTAGAGGAGGAAGACCTAAAGTTAGTACCCAGGGTAGAGGAGGAGGAGGACCTAAAGTTAGTACCCAGGGGTAGAGGAGGAAGACCTAAAGTTAGTACCCAGAGGTAGAGGAGGAGGAGGAGGAGGACCTAAAGTTAGTACCCAGGGGTAGTGGAGGAAGACCTAAAGTTAGTACCCAGGGGTAGTGGAGGAGGACCTAAAGTTAGTACCCAGGGGTAGAGGAGGAAGACCTAAAGTTAGTACCCAGGGGTAGAGGAGGAGGAGGACCTAAAGTTAGTACCCAGGGGTAGTGGAGGAGGACCTAAAGTTAGTACCCAGGGGTAGTGGAGGAGGACCTAAAGTTAGTACCCAGGGGTAGTGGAGGAGGACCTAAAGTTAGTACCCAGGGGTAGTGGAGGAGGACCTAAAGTTAGTACCCAGGGGAAGAGGAGGAGGACCTAAAGTTAGTACCCAGGGGTAGAGGAGGAGGACCTAAAGTTAGTACCCAGGGGTAGAGGAGGAGGACCTAAAGTTAGTACCCAGAGGTAGAGGAGGAGGAGGACCTAAAGTTAGTACCCAGGGGTAGTGGAGGATGACCTAAAGTTAGTACCCAGGGGTAGAGGAGGAGGACCTAAAGTTAGTATCCAGAGGTAGTGGAGGAGGAGGACCTAAAGTTAGTACCCAGGGGTAGTAGAGGAGGAGGACCTAAAGTTAGTATCCAGGGGTAGTGGAGGAGGAGGACCTAAAGTTAGTACCCAGGGGTAGAGGAGGAGGACCTAAAGTTAGTACCCAGGGGTAGTAGAGGAGGACGACCTAAAGTTAGTAGAGGTAGAGGAGGAGGACCTAAAGTTAGTATCCAGAGGTAGTGGAGGACGAGGGCCTAAAGTTAGTACCCAGGGGTAGTAGAGGAGGATGACCTAAAGTTAGTACCCATGGGTAGTAGAGGAGGAGGACCTAAAGTTAGTATCCAGGGGTAGTGGAGGAGGAGGACCTAAAGTTAGTACCCAGGGGTAGAGGAGGAGGACCTAAAGTTAGTATCCAGGGGTAGAGGAGGAGGAGTACTTAAAGTTAGTATCCAGAGGTAGTGGAGGAGTATGGACTATGGATGCTCAACACAGTCACTCAGCCATTGATTGAGCCCCAGTGAAGGACCTAATCCTTCTCTCAGATCTGCTTCTTTTATTCCTCATCCAGTCCAGCTCATTCCAATCCATATACACTATTTGCATCCCAAATGACGCCCTAGTCCCTATATAGTGAACTACTTTTGACCAGGACCCATTGTGCTCTGGTCAATAGTAGTGCACTATGTAGAGAACAGGGCACCATTTGGGACAGATCAGTTGAAGCCCAGCCCTACTTGGCCTAATTAGCTCCACAGCTCCATTAGTCTACATTGTGGTCAATCCATTCATCACTTTGCATGTTAGTTAAAAGACCATTCCTCTGACGCTGTCACTGGTCACACACACACACACACACACACACACACACACACACACACACACACACACACACACACACACACACACACACACACACACACACACACACACACACACACACACACACACACACACACACACACACACACACACACACACACACACGTACAAGCCTATTACTGTTTTTTGAAAGTGGAGGATCATGGGAAACTAATTAACGAGGGAACGATATATCACAGAAAGATCAGACCAAGTTGATGAGTGTGGGGGGTAATGTACAGTACATTGTTGTTAGAGGTGCTGAACAAACACTACACAATGTAGGTTTAGTATGGTCAGGTCTTCTATCATTACGATGTGTTAGTATGGTCAGGTCTTCTATCATTAAGGTGGGTTAGTATGGTCAGGTCTTCTATCATTAAGGTGGGTTAGTATGGTCAGGTCTTCTATCATTAAGGTGGGTTAGTATGGTCAGGTCTTCTATCATTAAGGTGGGTTAGTATGGTCAGGTCTTCTATCATTAAGGTGGGTTAGTATGGTCAGGTCTTCTATCATTAAGGTGGGTTAGTATGGTCAAGTCTTCTATCATTAAGGTGGGTTAGTATGGTCAGGTCTTCTATCATTAAGGTGGGTTAGTATGGTCAGGTCTTCTATCGTTAAGGTGGGTTAGTATGGTCAAGTCTTCTATCATTAAGGTGGGTTAGTATGGTCAGGTCTTCTATCATTAAGGTGGGTTAGTATGGTCAAGTCTTCTATCATTAAGGTGGGTTAGTATGGTCAGGTCTTCTATCGTTAAGGTGGGTTAGTATGGTCAAGTCTTCTATCATTAAGGTGGGTTAGTATGGTCAGGTCTTCTATCGTTAAGGTGGGTTAGTATGGTCAGGTCTTCTATCATTAAGGTGGGTTAGTATGGTCAGGTCTTCTATCATTAAGGTGGGTTAGTATGGTCAGGTCTTCTATCATTAAGGTTTAGTATGGTCAAGTCTTCTATCATTAAGGTGGGTTAGTATGGTCAGGTCTTCTATCATTAAGGTGGGTTAGTATGGTCAGGTCTTCTGTCATTAAGGTGGGTTAGTATGGTCAAGTCTTCTATCATTAAGGTGGGTTAGTATGGTCAGGTCTTCTATCGTTAAGGTGGGTTAGTATGGTCAGGTCTTCTATCGTTAAGGTGGGTTAGTATGGTCAGGTCTTCTATCGTTAAGGTGGGTTAGTATGGTCAGGTCTTCTATCGTTAAGGTGGGTTAGTATGGTCAGGTCTTCTATCGTTAAGGTGGGTTAGTATGGTCAGGTCTTCTATCGTTAAGGTGGGTTAGTATGGTCAGGTCTTCTATCATTAAGGTGGGTTAGTATGGTCAGGTCTTCTGTCATTAAGGTGGGTTAGTATGGTCAAGTCTTCTATCATTAAGGTGGGTTAGTATGGTCAGGTCTTCTATCGTTAAGGTGGGTTAGTATGGTCAAGTCTTCTATCATTAAGGTGGGTTAGTATGGTCAGGTCTTCTATCGTTAAGGTGGGTTAGTATGGTCAGGTCTTCTATCGTTAAGGTGGGTTAGTATGGTCAGGTCTTCTATCGTTAAGGTGGGTTACTATGGTCAGGTCTTCTATCGTTAAGGTGGGTTAGTATGGTCAGGTCTTCTATCGTTAAGGTGGGTTAGTATGGTCAGGTCTTCTATCGTTAAGGTGGGTTAGTATGGTCAAGTCTTCTATCATTAAGGTGGGTTAGTATGGTCAGGTCTTCTATCGTTAAGGTGGGTTAGTATGGTCAAGTCTTCTATCATTAAGGTGGGTTAGTATGGTCAGGTCTTCTATCGTTAAGGTGGGTTAGTATGGTCAGGTCTTCTATCGTTAAGGTGGGTTAGTATGGTCAGGTCTTCTATCATTAAGGTGGGTTAGTATGGTCAGGTCTTCTATCATTAAGGTGGGTTAGTATGGTCAGATCTTCTATCATTAAGGTGGGTTAGTATGGTCAGGTCTTCTATCGTTAAGGTGGGTTAGTATGGTCAGGTCTTCTATCGTTAAGGTGGGTTAGTATGGTCAGGTCTTCCATTAAGGTGGGTTAGTATGGTCAGGTCTTCTATTGTTAAGGTGGGTTAGTATGGTCAGGTCTTCTATCGTTAAGGTGGGTTAGTATGGTCAGGTCTTCTATCATTAAGGTGGGTTAGTATGGTCAGGTCTTCTATCGTTAAGGTGGGTTACAGGTCTTCAGAAGGTGGGTTAGTATGGTCAGGTCTTCTATCAAGGTGGGTTAGATGGTCAGGTCTTCCATATTTTTGTGATGCATTTCAGATTTATTACAGACAGACAGACAGACAGACAGACAGACAGACAGACAGACAGACAGACAAAAGATCAGACTGACAGAGTGAGAGAGAGAGAAAGAGAGAGAGAGAGAGAGAGAGAGAGAGAGAGAGAGAGAGAGAGAGAGAGAGGGGGGAGAGAGATGAGGGAGGAGAGAGAGGGAAGGAGGAGGGAGAGAGGAGGGAGGAGAGAGAGAGGAGGGAAAGGGGGAGGAGGAAGAGAGGAGGGAGGAGAGAGGAGGGAGAAAGAAGGAGAGAGGAGAGAGAGGAAGGAGGAGGGATAGGTGGGAGAGGGATGGAGGTGGGAGAGAGGAGCGAGAGGAAGGAGGAGGAATAGGAGGGAGAGAGAATGAAGGAGAGAGAGGAGGGAGGAGAGAGAGGAGCGATGAGGGAGAGAGGAGCAAGGAGGGAGAGGAGGGAGGAGAGGGGGAGGGAGGAGGAGGTAGACTGGTAATGATCCCTACATCCCAGAGACTTGGCTCACCCACTGGCATACTGGCTTGCATGGTCCACTACCTCCAAACTTGCTGAGGTCTGAACCTCTCATTACTCCTCAAAACACGCAGGCAACCAAGACCTCCTGAACACAGTCAAACAAATTCACTTTATAACAAAATGAATTAGGTTTTCCATGTATGATGCATTGTTCACTTAGACATTGCATATTGCATACTTTCAGAGGAAAATACTGTTGTTGTACAGTGCTACCTGTTTATCACTCATATACAGTCGGTATTACTTAACATTGTGTCAGGAGATACAGTAGGTATTACTGAACATTGTGTCAGAGGATACAGTAGGTATTACTGAACATTGTGTCAGGGGATACAGTAAGTATTACTGAACATTGTGTCAGAGGATACAGTAGGTATTACTGAACATTGTGTCAGGGGATACAGTAGGTATTACTGAACATTGTGTCAGGGGGCTGATACAGTAGGTATTACTGAACATTGTGTCAGAGGATACAGTAGGTATTACTTAACATTGTGTCAGGGGATGCAGTAGGTATTACTGAACATTGTGTCAGAGGATACAGTAGGTATTACTGAACATTGTGTCAGGGGATACAGTAGGTATTACTGAACATTGTGTCAGATGATACAGTAGGTAGTACTGAACATTGTGTCAGAGGATACAGTAGGTATTACTGAACATTGTGTCAGATGATACAGTAGGTATTACTGAACATTGTGTCAGAGGATACAGTAGGTATTACTGAACATTGTGTCAGGGGATACAGTAGGTATTACTGAACATTGTGTCAGGGGATACAGTAGGTATTACTGAACATTGTGTCAGGGGATACAGTAGGTATTACTGAACATTATGTCAGGGGGCTGATACAGTAGGTATTACTGAACATTGTGTCAGAGGATACAGTAGGTATTACTGAACATTGTGTCAGGGGATACAGTCGGTAACACTGAACATTGTGTCAGAGGATACAGTAGGTATTACTGAACATTGTGTCAGGGGATACAGTAGGTATTACTGAACATTATGTCAGAGGATACAGTAGGTATTACTGAACATTTTGTCAGAGGATACAGTAGGTATTACTGAACATTGTGTCAGGGGATACAGTAGGTATTACTGAACATTGTGTCAGAGGATACAGTAGGTATTACTGAACATTGTGTCAGAGGATACATTAGGATTTACTGAACATTGTGTCAGAGGATACAGTAGGATTTACTGAACATTGTGTCAGAGGATACAGTAGGTATTACTGAACATTGTGTCAGAGGATACAGTAGGTATTACTGAACATTGTGTCAGAGGATACAGTAGGTATTTACTGAACATTGTGTCAGAGGATACAGTAGGTTTACTGAACATTGTGTCAGAGAATACAGTAGGTATTACTGAACATTGTGGCAGAGAGCTGATACAGTAGGTATTACTGAACATTGTGTCAGGGGGCTGATACAGTAGGTATTACTGAACATTGTGTCAGAGGATACATTAGGTATTACTGAACATTGTGTCAGAGGATACAGTAGGATTTACTGAACATTGTGTCAGAGGATACAGTAGGATTTACTGAACATTGTGTCAGAGGATACAGTAGGTATTACTGAACATTATGTCAGGGGGCTGATACAGTAGGTATTACTGAACATTGTGTCAGAGGATACAGTAGGTATTACTGAACATTGTGTCAGGGGATACAGTCGGTAACACTGAACATTGTGTCAGAGGATACAGTAGGTATTACTGAACAGTGTGTCAGGGGATACAGTAGGTATTACTGAACATTATGTCAGAGGATACAGTAGGTATTACTGAACATTGTGTCCGAGGATACAGTAGGTATTACTGAACATTGTGTCAGGGGATACAGTAGGTATTACTGAACATTGTGTCAGAGGATACAGTAGGTATTACTGAACATTGTGTCAGAGGATACAGTAGGATTTACTGAACATTGTGTCAGAGGATACAGTAGGATTTACTGAACATTGTGTCAGAGGATACAGTAGGTATTACTGAACATTGTGTCAGAGGATACAGTAGGTATTACTGAACATTGTGTCAGAGGATACAGTAGGTATTACTGAACATTGTGTCAGAGGATACAGTAGGTATTACTGAACATTGTGTCAGAGGATACAGTAGGATTTACTGAACATTGTGTCAGAGGATACAGTAGGATTTACTGAACATTGTGTCAGAGGATACAGTAGGTATTACTGAACATTGTGGCAGAGAGCTGATACAGTAGGTATTACTGAACATTGTGTCAGGGGGCTGATACAGTAGGTTTTACTGAACATTGTGTCAGGGGGCTGATACAGTAGGTATTACTGAACATTGTGTCAGAGGATACAGTAGGTATTACTGAACATTGTGTCAGAGGATACAGTAGGTATTACTGAACATTGTGTCAGAGGATACAGTAGGTATTACTGAACATTGTGTCGGAGGATACAGTAGGATTTACTGAACATTGTGTCAGAGGATACAGTAGGTATTACTGAACATTGTGTCAGAGGATACAGTAGGTATTACTGAACATTGTGTAAGAGGATACAGTAGGTATTACTGAACATTGTGTCAGATGATACAGTAGGTATTACTGAACATTGTGTCAGGGGATACAGTAGGTATTACTGAACATTGTGTCAGGGGATACAGTAGGTATTACTGAACATTGTGCCAGGGGATACAGTAGGTATTACTGAACATTGTGTCAGGGGATACAGTAGGTATTACTGAACATTATGTCAGGGGGCTGATACAGTAGGTATTACTGAACATTGTGTCAGGGGATACAGTAGGTATTACTGAACATTATGTCAGAGGATACAGTAGGTATTACTGAACATTGTGTCAGAGGATACAGTAGGTATTACTGAAAATTGTGTCAGGGGATACAGTAGGTATTACTGAACATTGTGTCAACGGATACAGTAGGTATTACTGAACATTGTGTCAGAGGATACAGTAGGTATTAATGAACATTGTGTCAGATGATACAGTAGGTATTACTGAACATTGTGTCAGAGGATACAGTAGGTATTACTGAACATTGTGTCAGAGGATACAGTAGGATTTACTGAACATTGTGTCAGAGGATGCAGTAGGATTTACTTAACATTGTGTCAGAGGATACAGTAGGTATTACTGAACATTGTGTCAGAGAGCTGATACAGTAGGTATTACTGAACATTGTGTCAGAGGGCTGATACAGTAGGTATTACTGAACATTGTGTCAGAGGATACAGTAGGTATTACTGAACATTGTGTCAGAGGATACAGTAGGATTTACTGAACATTGTATCAGGGGATACAGTAGGTATTGCTAAGCATTGTGTCAGGAGGTTGATACATTAGGTATTACTGAACATTGTGTCAGAGGATACAGTACGTATTACTGAACATTGTGTCAGAGGATACAGTAGCTATTACTGAACATTGTGTCAGGGGATACAGTAGGTATTGCTAAACATTGTGTCAGGAGGTTGATACAGTAGGTATTACTGAACATTGTGTCAGGGGATACAGTAGGTATTACTGAACATTGTGTCAGGGGATACAGTAGGTATTACTGAACATTGTGTCAGAGGATACAGTAGGTATTACTGAACATTGTGTCAGGGGATACAGTAGGTATTACTGAACATTGTGTCAGAGGATACAGTAGGTATTACTGAACATTGTGTCAGAGGATACAGTAGGTATTACTGAACATTGTGTCAGGGGATACAGTAGGTATTACTGAACATTGTGTCAGAGGATACAGTAGGTATTACTGAACATTGTGTCAGAGGATACAGTAGGTATTACTGAACATTGTGTCAGAGGATACAGTAGGTATTACTGAACATTGTGTCAGAGGATACAGTAGGTATTACTGAACATTGTGTCAGAGGATACAGTAGGTATTACTGAACATTGTGTCAGGGGATACAGTAGGTATTACTGAACATTATGTCAGAGGATACAGTAGGTATTACTGAACATTGTGTCAGAGGATACAGTAGGATTTACTGAACATTGTGTCAGAGGATACAGTAGGATTTACTGAACATTGTGTCAGAGGATACAGTAGGTATTACTGAACATTGTGTCAGAGGATACAGTAGGTATTACTGAACATTGTGTCAGAGGATACAGTAGGATTTACTGAACATTGTGTCAGAGGATACAGTAGAATTTACTGAACATTGTGTCAGAGGATACAGTAGGATTTACTGAACATTGTGTCAGAGGATACAGTAGGTATTACTGAACATTGTGGCAGAGAGCTGATACAGTAGGTATTACTGAACATTGTGTTAGGGGCTGATACAGTAGGTTTTACTGAACATTGTGTCAGGGGCTGATACAGTAGGTATTAATGAACATTGTGTCAGGGATACAGTAGGTATTACTGAACATTGTGTCAGAGGATACAGTAGGTATTACTGAACATTGTGTCAGAGGATACAGTAGGTATTACTGAACATTGTGTCGGAGGATACAGTAGGATTTACTGAACATTGTGTCAGAGGATACAGTAGGTATTACTGAACATTGTGTCAGAGGATACAGTAGGTATTACTGAACATTGTGTCAGAGGATACAGTAGGTATTACTGAACATTGTGTCAGATGATACAGTAGGTATTACTGAACATTGTGTCAGGGGATACAGTAGGTATTACTGAACATTGTGTCAGGGGATACAGTAGGTATTACTGAACATTGTGTCAGGGGATACAGTAGGTATTACTGAACATTGTGTCAGGGGATACAGTAGGTATTACTGAACATTATGTCAGGGGTCTGATACAGTAGGTATTACTGAACATTGTGTCAGAGGATACAGTAGGTATTACTGAACATTGTGTCAGGGGATACAGTCGGTAACACTGAACATTGTGTCAGGGGATACAGTAGGTATTACTGAACATTGTGTCAGGGGATACAGTAGGTATTACTGGACATTATGTCAGAGGATACAGTAGGTATTACTGAACATTGTGTCAGAGGATACAGTAGGTATTACTGAAAATTGTGTCAGGGGATACAGTAGGTATTACTGAACATTGTGTCAACGGATACAGTAGGTATTACTGAACATTGTGTCAGAGGATACAGTAGGTATTACTGAACATTGTGTCAGAGGATACAGTAGGTATTACTGAACATTGTGTCAGAGGATACAGTAGGTATTACTGAACATTGTGTCAGAGGATACAGTAGGATTTACTGAACATTGTGTCAGAGGATACAGTAGGATTTACTGAACATTGTGTCAGAGGATACAGTAGGTATTACTGAACATTGTGTCAGAGAGCTGATACAGTAGGTATTACTGAACATTGTGTCAGGGGGCTGATACAGTAGGTATTACTGAACATTGTGTCAGGGGATACAGTAGGTATTACTGAACATTGTGTCAGGGGATACAGTAGGATTTACTGAACATTGTGTCAGGGGGCTGATACAGTAGGTATTACTGAACATTGTGTCAGGGGATACAGTAGGTATTGCTAAACATTGTGTCAGAGGTTGATACAGTAGGTATTACTGAACATTGTGTCAGAGGATACAGTAGGTATTACTGAACATTGTGTCAGGGGATACAGTAGGTATTGCTGAACATTGTGTCAGGAGGATACAGTAGGTATTACTGAACATTGTGTCAGGGGATACAGTAGGTATTACTGAACATTGTGTCAGGGGATACAGTAGGTATTACTGAACATTGTGTCAGAGGATACAGTAGGTATTACTGAACATTGTGTCAGGGGATACAGTAGGTATTATCTGAACATTATGTCAGAGGATACAGTAGGTATTACTGAATATTGTGTCAGAGGATACAGTAGGTATTACTGAACATTGTGTCAGGGGATACAGTAGGTATTACTGAACATTGTGTCAGAGGATACAGTAGGTATTACTGAATATTGTGTCAGAGGATACAGTAGGTATTACTGAACATTGTGTCAGATGATACAGTAGGTATTACTGAACATTGTGTCAGAGGATACAGTAGGTATTACTGAAAATTGTGTCAGAGGATACAGTAGGATTTACTGAACATTGTGTCAGAGGATGCAGTAGGATTTACTGAACATTGTGTCAGAGGATACAGTAGGTATTACTGAACATTGTGGCAGAGAGCTGATACAGTAGGTATTACTGAACATTGTGTCAGAGGATACAGTAGGATTTACTGAACATAGTGTCAGAGGATACAGTAGGTATTACTGAACATTTTGTCAGAGGATACAGTAGGATTTACTGAACATTGTGTCAGAGGATACAGTAGGATTTACTGAACATTGTGTCAGAGGATACAGTAGGTATTACTGAACATTGTGTCAGAGGGCTCATACAGTAGGTATTACTGAACATTGTGTCAGAGGATACAGTAGGTATTACTGAACATTGTGTCAGAGGATACAGTGGTACAGTAGGTATTACTGAACATTGTGTCAGGGGATACAGTAGGTATTACTGAACATTGTGTCAGGGGATACAGTAGGTATTACTGAGCATTGTGTCAGGGGATACAGTAGGTATTACTGAACAGTATGTCAGGGGCTGATACAGTAGGTATTACTTAACATTGTGTCAGGGGATACAGTAGGTATTACTGAACATTGTGTCAGAGGATACAGTAGGTATTACTGAACATTGTGTCAGATGATACAGTAGGTATTACTGAACATTGTGTCAGGGGATACAGTAGGTATTACTGAACATTGTGTCAGGGGATACAGTAGGTATTACTGAACATTGTGTCAGGGGATACAGTAGGTATTACTGAACATTGTGTCAGGGGATACAGTATGTATTACTGAACATTATGTCAGGGGGCTGATACAGTAGGTATTACTGAACATTGTGTCAGAGGATACAGTAGGTATTACTGAACATTGTGTCAACGGATACAGTAGGTATTACTGAACATTGTGTCAGAGGATACAGTAGGTATTAATGAACATTGTGTCAGATGATACAGTAGGTATTACTGAACATTGTGTCAGAGGATACAGTAGGTATTACTGAACATTGTGTCAGAGGATACAGTAGGATTTACTGAACATTGTGTCAGAGGATGCAGTCGGATTTACTGAACATTGTGTCAGAGGATACAGTAGGTATTACTGAACATTGTGTCAGAGGATACAGTAGGTATTACTGAACATTGTGTCAGAGGGCTGATACAGTAGGTATTACTGAACATTGTGTCAGAGGATACAGTAGGTATTACTGAACATTGTGTCAGAGGATACAGTAGGATTTACTGAACATTGTATCAGGGGATACAGTAGGTATTGCTAAGCATTGTGTCAGGAGGTTGATACAGTAGGTATTACTGAACATTGTGTCAGAGGGCTGATACAGTAGGTATTACTGAACATTGTGTCAGAGGATACAGTAGGTATTACTGAACATTGTGTCAGAGGATACAGTAGGTTTACTGAACATTGTGTCAGGGGATACAGTAGGTATTGCTAAGCATTGTGTCAGGAGGTTGATACAGTAGGTATTACTGAACATTGTGTCAGAGGATACAGTACGTATTACTGAACATTGTGTCAGAGGATACAGTAGCTATTACTGAACATTGTGTCAGGGGATACAGTAGGTATTGCTAAACATTGTGTCAGGAGGTTGATACAGTAGGTATTACTGAACATTGTGTCAGGGGATACAGTAGGTATTACTGAACATTGTGTCAGGGGATACAGTAGGTATTACTGAACATTGTGTCAGAGGATACAGTAGGTATTACTGAACATTGTGTCAGGGGATACAGTAGGTATTACTGAACATTATGTCAGAGGATACAGTAGGTATTACTGAATATTGTGTCAGAGGATACAGTAGGTATTACTGAACATTGTGTCAGGGGATACAGTAGGTATTACTGAACATTGTGTCAGAGGATACAGTAGGTATTACTGAATATTGTGTCAGAGGATACAGTAGGTATTACTGAACATTGTGTCAGATGATACAGTAGGTATTACTGAACATTGTGTCAGAGGATACAGTAGGTATTACTGAAAATTGTGTCAGAGGATACAGTAGGATTTACTGAACATTGTGTCAGAGGATGCAGTAGGATTTACTGAACATTGTGTCAGAGGATACAGTAGGTATTACTGAACATTGTGGCAGAGAGCTGATACAGTAGGTATTACTGAACATTGTGTCAGAGGATACAGTAGGATTTACTGAACATAGTGTCAGAGGATACAGTAGGTATTACTGAACATTTTGTCAGAGGATACAGTAGGATTTACTGAACATTGTGTCAGAGGATACAGTAGGATTTACTGAACATTGTGTCAGAGGATACAGTAGGTATTACTGAACATTGTGTCAGAGGGCTGATACAGTAGGTATTACTGAACATTGTGTCAGAGGATACAGTAGGTATTACTGAACATTGTGTCAGAGGATACAGTAGGATTTACAGAACATTGTGTCAGGGGCTGATACAGTAGGTATTACTGAACATTGTGTCAGGGGATAAAGTAGGTATTGCTAAACATTGTGTCAGGAGGTTGATACAGTAGGTATTACTGAACATTGTGTCAGGGATACAGTAGGTATTACTGAATATTGTGTCAGGGATACAGTAGGTATTACTGAACATTGTGTCAGAGGATACAGTAGGATTTACTGAACATTGTGTCAGAGGATACAGTAGGTATTACTGAACATTGTGTCAGAGAGCTGATACAGTAGGTATTACTGAACATTGTGTCAGGGGGCTGATACAGTAGGTATTACTGAACATTGTGTCAGGGGGCTGATACAGTAGGTATTACTGAACATTGTGTCAGGGGATACAGTAGGTATTGCTAAACATTGTGTCAGGAGGTTGATACAGTAGGTATTACTGAACATTGTGTCAGAGGATACAGTAGGTATTACTGAACATTGTGTCAGGGGATACAGTAGGTATTACTGAACATTGTGTCAGGGGATACAGTAGGTATTACTGAACATTATGTCAGGGGGCTGATACAGTAGGTATTACTGATCATTGTGTCAGGGGATACAGTAGGTATTACTGAACATTGTGTCAGAGGATACAGTAGGTATTACTGAACATTGTGTCAGAGGATACAGTAGGTATTACTGAACATTGTGTCAGGGGATACAGTAGGTATTACTGAACATTGTGTCAGAGGATACAGTAGGATTTACTGAACATTGTGTCAGAGGATACAGTAGGTATTACTGAACATTGTGTCAGGGGATACAGTAGGTATTACTGAACAGTATGTCAGGGGGCTGATACAGTAGGTATTACTTAACATTGTGTCAGGGGATACAGTAGGTATTACTGAACATTGTGTTGGGGGATACAGTAGGTATTGCTAAACATTGTGTCAGGAGGTTGATACAGTAGGTATTACTGAACATTGTGTCAGAGGATACAGTAGGTATAACTGAACATGGTGTCAGAGGATACAGTAGGTATTACTGAACATTGTGTCAGAGGATACAGTAGGTATTACTGAACATTGTGTCAGGGGATACAGTAGGTATTACTGAACATTGTGTCAGAGGATACAGTAGGTATTACTTAACATTGTTTCAGGTGATACAGTAGGTATTACTGAACATTATGTCAGGGGATACAGTAGGTATTACTGAACATTGTGTCAGGGGATACAGTAGGTATTACTGAACATTATGTCAGAGGGCTGATACAGTAGGTATTACTGAACATTGTGTCAGAGGATACAGTAGGTATTACTGAACATTGTGTCAGAGGATACAGTAGGTATTACTGAACATTGTGTCAGGGGATACAGTAGGTATTACTGAACATTATGTCAGAGGATACAGTAGGTATTACTGAACATTGTGTCAAGGGATACAGTAGGTATTACTGCACATTGTGTCAGAGGATACAGTAGGTATTACTGAACATTGTGCCAGGGGATACAGTAGGTATTACTGAACATTGTGTCAGGGGCTGATTACACCACCACTATCCCCATCACCACCACCACCTCAGCCTGGTTACACCACCACTGTCCCCATCACCGCCATCTCAGCCTGGTTACACCACCACTATCCCCACCACCACCACCACCTCAGCCTGGTTACACCACCACTATCCCCATCACCGCCATCTCAGCCTGGTTACACCACCACTATCCCCACCACCACCACCACCTCAGCCTGGTTACACCACCACTATCCCCATCACCGCCACCTCAGCCTGGTTACACCACCACTATCCCCACCACCACCACCTCAGCCTGGTTACACCACCACTATCCCCACCACCACCACCACCTCAGCCTGGTTACACCACCACTATCCCCACCACCACCACCACATCAGCCTGGTTACACCACCACTATCCCCACCACCACCACCACATCAGCCTGGTTACACCACCACTATCCCCATCACCACCATCTCAGCCTGGTTACACCACCACTATCCCCATCACCACCATCTCAGCCTGGTTACACCATCACTATCCCCACCACCACCACCACCACCTCAGCCTGTTTACACCACCACTATCCCCATCACCACCACCTCAGCCTGGTTACACCATCACTATCCCCATCACCACCTCAGCCTGTTTACACCACCACTATCCCCATCACCACCACCTCAGCCTGGTTACACCATCACTATCCCCATCACCGCCACCACCTCAGCCTGGTTACACCACCACTATCCCCACCACCAACAAAACACCTACATTCATCTCCTCTAGCTATGAAACAAATAATTTATTTTGTACTTCCCCGATAATTTACTTTATTTTTTATTTTTCTCTCTCCCTTCCCTTTCCCTTTCCACAAGGAATTCTCCATTTCCCTATAAAATGAAAATTCATCTAGAATTACATCTTATGTCATCATTATGTTTATTAAGCGTGGATGATGTATATGAACAGTGCTGGCTTGCCGCTGAGTGCTTAATGATGCATAAGATTAAGCCGAGGCTCTCAGCTGCGCTGTGACTCCCCTCTGGTTCTCTCTCTCTGCAGAGGCATGCTGGGAGCTCCAAACGGCCATCAGGTGAATGGAACTAACATCTCTCTTCTTTTAGTGTCTGGGCTGGTGTGAGGGAGAGTGGGGTGGGGGAGAGAGAGATAGCATGGGGGTGGGGGGTGGGAGAAGGGGAGAGGGGATGAGGGAGAGTGGGGTGGAGGGTGAGTGGGGGGGGAGAGAGATAGCATGGGGGTGGGGGGTGGGAGAAGGGGAGAGGGGGATGAGGGAGAGTGTATGGGGGGTGGGGTTGTGGTGGGGTGAGGATGTGGGGGTAAAGTGTGTGTGTGTGCGCATGGGTTTGTGCATTGTGTCACTCACATCTTACACTAAATCTGTCCTCCTACATATTAAAAATAACCTCCTTCCTCTTTGCTCACTGTGCACCTGTCATTACCCTACTTTCTTTGCCTGCCTCCCCCTGTGTCCTCTCCTCCTTTTCTCTCCTGCTCTGCCTCCCCCTGTCATCTCATCCTTTTCTCTCCTGCTCTGCCTCCCCCTGTCCTCTCATCCTTTTCTCCCCTGCTCTGCCTCCCCCTGTCATCTCATCCTTTTCTCTCCTGCTCTGCCTCCCCCTGTCCTCTCCTCCTTTTCTCTCCTGCTCTGCCTCCCCCTGTCATCTCATCCTTTTCTCTCCTGCTCTGCCTCTCCCTGTCCTCTCCTCCTTTTCTCTCCTGCTCTGCCTCTCCCTGTGTCCTCTCCTCCTTTTCTCTCCTGCTCTGCCTCCCCCTGTCCTCTCCTGCTCTGCCTCCCCCTGTCATCTCATCCTTTTCTCTCCTGCTCTGCCTCCCCCTGTCCTCTCCTCCTTTTCTCTCCTGCTCTGCCTCCCCTGTCCTCTCATCATTTTCTCTCCTGCTCTGCCTCCCCTGTCCTCTCCTGCTCTGCCTCCCCTGTCTTCTCATCCTTTTCTCCCCTGCTCTGCCTCCCCCTGTCTTCTCATCATTTTCTCTCCTGCTCTGCCTCCCCCTGTCTTCTCTCCTCCTTTGCCTCCCTGTCTGCCTCCCTTTCTCTCCTGCTCTGCCTCCCCTGTCTTCTCATCCTTTTCTCCCCTGCTCTGCCTCCCCCTGTCCTCTCCTCCTTTTCTCTCCTGCTCTGCCTCTCCCTGTCCTCTCCTCCTTTTCTCTCCTGCTCTGCCTCTCCCTGTCCTCTCCTCCTTTTCTCTCCTGCTCTGCCTCTCCCTGTGTCCTCTCCTCTCTCCTGCTTCTCCCTGTCCTCTCCTCCTTTTCTCTCCTGCTCTGCCTCTCCCTGTGTCCTCTCCTCCTTTTCTCTCCTGCTCTGCCTCTCCCTGTCCTCTCCTCCTTTTCTCTCCTGCTCTGCCTCTCCCTGTCCTCTCCTCCTTTTCTCTCCTGCTCTGCCTCTCCCTGTCCTCTCCTCCTTTTCTCTCCTGCTCTGCCTCTCCCTGTGTCCTCTCCTCCTTTTCTCTCCTGCTCTGCCTCTCCCTGTCCTCTCCTCCTTTTCTCTCCTGCTCTGCTTCTCCCTGTCCTCTCCTCCTTTTCTCTCCTGCTCTGCCTCTCCCTGTGTCCTCTCCTCCTTTTCTCTCCTGCTCTGCCTCTCCCTGTCCTCTCCTCCTTTTCTCTCCTGCTCTGCTTCTCCCTGTGTCCTCTCCTCCTTTTCTCTCCTGCTCTGCCTCTCCCTGTGTCCTCTCCTCCTTTTCTCTCCTGCTCTGCCTCTCCCTGTCCTCTCCTCATTTTCTCTCCTTGTCTGCCCCTCCCTGTCCTCTCACCCTTTCTCTCCTGCTCTGACTCTCCCTGTCCTCTCCTCTTCTCTCCTGCCTGCTCTGCCTCTCCCTGTCCTCTCCTTTTCTCTCCTGCTCTGCCTCTCCCTGTCCTCTCCTCCTTTTCTCTCCTGCTCTGCCTCTCCCTGTGTCCTCTCCTCCTTTTCTCTCCTGCTCTGCCTCTCCCTGTCCTCTCCTCCTTTTCTCTCCTGCTCTGCCTCTCCCTGTGTCCTCTCCTCCTTTTCTCTCCTGCTCTGCCTCTCCCTGTCCTCTCCTCCTTTTCTCTCCTGCTCTGCCTCTCCCTGTCCTCTCCTCCTTTTCTCTCCTGCTCTGCCTCTCCCTGTCCTCTCCTCTTTTCTCTCCTGCTCTGCCTCTCCCTGTCCTCTCCTTTTCTCTCCTGCTCTGCCTCTCCCTGTCCTCTCATTTTCTCCCCTGCTCTGCTTCTCCCTGTCCTCTCCTCCTTTTCTCTCCTGCTCTGCCTCTCCCTGTGTCCTCTCCTCCTTTTCTCTCCTGCTCTGCCTCTCCCTGTGTCCTCTCCTCCTTTTCTCTCCTGCTCTGCCTCCCCCTGTCCTCTCCTCTTCTCTCCTGCTCTGCTTCTCCCTGTCCTCTCCTCTTCTCTCCTTCTCTGCCTCTCCCTGTCCTCTCCTCCTTTCTCTCCTGCTCTGCCTCTCCCTATCCTCTCCTCCTTTTCTCCCCCTGCTCTGCTTCTCCTGTCCTCTCCTCCTTTTCTCTCCTGCTCTGCCTCTCCCTATCCTCTCCTCCCCCTTCTCTCTCCTGCTCTGCCTCTCCCTGTCCTCTCCTCCTTTCTCTCCTGCTCTGCTTCTCCCTGTCCTCTCATCCTTTTCTCTCCTCCTCTTCCCACATACTCTTCATATCCCTCCATGGACCCCTTCTCCTCTCCCTTCTCTCTGCACTCTCTGCAACAGTGCTATCTAGAACCTAAAATGTTAATTTGGCTGTCCCCATTGGAGAACCATTTGAAGAACCTGTTTTGGTTCCAGGTAGAACCCTTTTTGGTTCCAATTAGAACCCAAAAGAGTTTGACCTGGAACCAAAAAGGGTCCCTCCTATGGGGACAGCCATAGAACAATTCAATTCAAAGGGTTTTATTGGCTATCTCCCTCTCCCTCTCTCCCCCTCTCTCTTTCCCCTCTTGTTCTCTCTCTCCATCTCCCCCTATCTCGCTCTCTCTCGCTCTCTCTCCATCCCTCTCCTTCTCTCCCTCCCCTCTCCTTCTCTCCATCCCTCTCCTTCTCTCCCTCCCCTCTCCTTCTCTCCCTCCCCTCTCCTTCTCTCCCTCCCCTCTCCTTCTCTCCCTCCCTCCCCTCTCCTTCTCTCCCTCCCTCTCCTTCTCTCCATCCCTCTCCTTCTCTCCCTCCCCTCTCCTTCTCTCCATCCCTCTCCTTCTTTCCCTCCCCTCTCCTTCTCTCCCTCCCCTCCCTTCTCTCCCTCCCCTCTCTCTCCCTCCCCTCTCCTCTCCCTCCCTCTCCTCTCCCTCCCTCCCCTCTCCTTCTCTCCCTCCCCTCTCCTTTTCTCCCTCCCATCTCCATCTCTCCCTCCCCTCTCCTTCTCTCTGCCGTGGGTACCGCTGTTTTACCGTGGTGACGTCTATGACAAAAACATTATTATTATTAACATTGTGCTGCTAAACAATCCAATACAGAGCTCCACAGGGAGGAAGTTAACCTCTTGTATCTTCCACTGATGCTATCCAGGCTCCTATCATGAATGGCTCCCTAGTCCCTATGTAGTGCACTACTTATGACCCGAACCCTATGGTGAGGAGAATAGGTGCCATTTGGGACAGAGCACAGACCACGTGACGGCCGCCACACTCAATCCAAATCATTAGTCTCCTCCTCACCCTCCATGACGCAACAGAAGGAGAAGAAAGGTCTATTAGTAGCAGAGACCTGGTAAGAGACCTTCGTTTCTCTCCTCAGAGGAGCAATAGCTCCCCAATTCCCACCGGGAGATCCTGCTGGTAAAAACGAATTCTACTTTTAATAATCTGTCATCAGGACCAGAGGCAGTCATAAATTATGTTTGGTAGCATGTGCGAGAGCAAGCCACAAGAGGGAAATCACGGTGGGAAAAAATCAAAGCCCGAGTTTGACAAACTTTCCCAAAGATAAATAATAACTTACAAACCGGATTAGTTGTTAAGTCGCGGCTGAGTGCATAGTCAAGCCGCTCCAATCAGGACCCCGATGCAGAATGAAGGATTTAGGGAGAGGCCCATCATTTGTTTTCTCTCCTCTTCTCCTCCCTCTTTTTATATATGCATCATCCCACCTCTTCTCATTCCTCCCTCCTTTCCTTTAGACTCATTATATTCAGGGCCTGTTGTCATCACCACCCCCAGGCCAGAATGCTTTATCTTTAACACCTAGTGTGCCAGACTCTCCGTGTGTGTGTGTGTGTGTGTGTGTGTGTGTGTGTGTGTGTGTGTGTGTGTGTGTGTGTGTGTGTGTGTGTGTGTGTGTGTGTGTGTGTGTGTGTGTGTGTGTGTGTGTGTGTGTGTGTGTGTGTGTGTGTGTGTGTGTGTGTGTGTGTGTGTGTGTGTGTTTGAAGTGTGGATGGACTAAGAGCTGTTTGAAGGTAAAGGGAATCTTTAAGTACGTAGGAGTATATAGTATATAGTCTAATGGAGACTGAGGGACGTTACTGAGAAAAAAATGCCCTGACTCCTGCCTTTCCTGTTGTTAAGTAAATTAAGGGAAACAACACCACTACCACTACACACAAATCAAATCAAATCAAATCAAATCAAATTTATATAGCCCTTCGTACATCAGCTGATATCTCAAAGTGCTGTACAGAAACCCAGCCTAAAACCCCAAACAGCAAACAATGCAGGTGTAAAAGCACGGTGGCTAGGAAAACTCCTAGAAAGGCACCTAGGAAGAAACCTAGAGAGGAACCGGGCTATGTGGGGTGGCAGAGATTATAACAGAACATGACCAAGATGTTCAAATGTTCATAAATGACAATAATAATAAGGCAGAACAGTTGAAACTGGAGCAGCAGCACAGTCAGGTGGACTGGGGACAGCAAGGAGCCTTCATGTCAGGTAGTCCTGGGGCACGGTCCTGGGGCTCAGGTCAGTTGAAACTGGAGCAGGAGCATGGCCAGGTGGACTGGGGACAGCAAGGAGTCCATGTCAGGTAGTCCTGGGACATGGTCCTAGGGCTCAGGTCCTCCGAGAGAGAGAAAGAAAGAGAGAAGGAGAGAATTAGAGAACGCACACTTAGATTCACACAGGACACCGAATAGGACAGGAGAAGTACTCCAGATATAACAAACTGACCCTAGCCCCCCGACACATAAACTACTGCAGCATAAATACTGGAGGCTGAGACAGGAGGGGTCAGGAGACACTGTGGCACCACACACACACACCACACACACACACACACACACACACACACACACACACACACACACACACACATAGACACACACACACACACACACACACACACACACACACACACACACACACACACACACACACACACACACACACACACACACACACACACACACACACACACACACACACACACACACACACACACACACACACACACACACACACACACACACACACACACACACACAACAACACAATATTAGCCACAAAGAAGTGTTCTTCAGAGGTGTTATAGTCCCACTTGATTAACACTGTGTGTCCAGCCCAGCCAGCCTTACTGAAACTCAGTTACCTAGAGAGTCCACCACTATGGACCAGAGTCCTGTGGGCCCTGAAAGGTTTTGGGTGTACTACTATGGACCAGAGTCCTGTGGGTCCTGAAAGGTGTTGGGTCCACCACTATGGACCAGAGTCCTGTGGGTCCTGAAAGGTGTTGGGTCCACCACTATGGACCAGAGTCCTGTGGGCCCTGAAAGGTGTTGGGTGTACCATTATAGACCAGAGTCCTGTGGGTCCTGAAAGGTGTTTGGTGCACCACTATGGACCAGAGTCCTGTGGGTCCTGAAAGGTGTTGGGTCCACCACTATGGACCAGAGTCCTGTGGGTCCTGAAAGGTGTTGGGTCCACCAATATGGACCAGAGTCCTGTGGGTCCTGAAAGGTGTTGGGTCCACCAATATGGACCAGAGTCCTGTGGGTCCTGAAAGGTGTTGGGTGTACCATTATGTACCAGAGTCCTGTGGGTCCTGAAAGGTGTTGGGTCCACCAATATGGACCAGAGTCCTGTGGGTCCTGAAAGGTGTTGGGTCCACCACTATGGACCAGAGTCCTGTGGGCCCTGAAAGGTGTTGGGTCCACCACTATGGACCAGAGTCCTGTGGGTCCTGAAAGGTGTTGGGTGTACCATTATGGACCAGAGTCCTGTGGGTCCTGAAAGGTGTTGGTGTACCAATATGGACCAGAGTCCTGTGGGTCCTGAAAGGTGTTGGGTCCACCACTATGGACCAGAGTCCTGTGGGTCCTGAAAGGTGTTGGGTCCACCACTATGGACCAGAGTCCTGTGGGTCCTGAAAGGTGTTTGTGGGTCCTGAAAGGTGTTGGGTCCACCACTATGGACCAGAGTCCTGTGGGTCCTGAAAGGTGTTTGTGGGTCCTGAAAGGTGTTGGGTGTACCATTATGGACCAGAGTCCTGTGGGCCCTGAAAGGTGTTGGGTGTACCAATATGGACCAGAGTCCTGTGGGCCCTGAAAGGTGTTTGTGGGTCCTGAAAGGTGTTGGGTCCACCATTATGGACCAGAGTCCTGTGGGTCCTGAAAGGTGTTGGGTGTACCATTATGGACCAGAGTCCTGTGGGCCCTGAAAGGTGTTGGGTCCACCACTATAGACCAGAGTCCTGTGGGTCCTGAAAGGTGTTGGGTCCACCACTATGGACCAGAGTCCTGTGGGTCCTGAAAGGTGTTGAGTCCACCACTATAGACCAGAGTCCTGTGGGTCCTGAAAGGTGTTGGGTCCACCACTATGGACCAGAGTCCTGAGGGTCCTGAAAGGTTTGGGTCCACCACTATGGACCAGAGTCCTGTGGGTCCTGAAAGGTGTTGGGTCCACCACTATGGACCAGAGTCCTGAGGGTCCTGAAAGGTTTGGGTGTACCATTATGGACCAGAGTCCTGTGGGTCCTGAAAGGTGTTGGGTCCACCACTATGGACCAGAGTCCTGTGGGCCCTGAAAGGTTTTGGGTGTACCATTATGGACCAGAGTCCTGTGGGTCCTGAAAGGTGTTGGGTCCACCACTATGGACCAGAGTCCTGTGGGTCCTGAAAGGTGTTGGGTGTACCACTATGGACCAGAGTCCTGTGGGTCCTGAAAGGTGTTGGGTCCACCACTATGGACCAGAGTCCTGTGGGTCCTGAAAGGTGTTGGGTCCACCATTATGGACCAGAGTCCTGTGGGTCCTGAAAGGTTTTGGGTCCACCACTATAGACCAGAGTCCTGAGGGTCCTGAAAGGTGTTGGGTCCACCACTATGGACCAGAGTCCTGTGGGTCCTGAAAGGTGTTGGGTCCACCACTATGGACCAGAGTCCTGTGGGTCCTGAAAGGTGTTGGGTGTACCACTATGGACCAGAGTCCTGTGGGTCCTGAAAGGTGTTGGGTGTACCACTATGGACCAGAGTCCTGTGGGTCCTGAACGGTGCTGGGTGCACAAACCAAAATGACTGTACTGTCTGTCTGTCTCCAGCCAGTCTTACCTGTCCTCTAGTCTACTGTCTGTCTGTCTCCAGCCAGTCTTAACTGTCCTCTAGTCTACTGTCTGTCTGTCTCCAGCCAGTCTTAACTGTCCTCTAGTCTACTGTCTGTCTGTCTCCAGCCAGTCTTAACTGTCCTCTAGTCTACTGTCTGTCTGTCTCCAGCCAGTCTTAACTGTCCTCTAGTCTACTGTCTGTCTGTCTCCAGCCAGTCTTAACTGTCCTCTAGTCTACTGTCTGTCTGTCTCCAGCCAGTCTTAACTGTCCTCTAGTCTACTGTCTGTCTGTCTCCAGCTAGTCTTAACTGTCCTCTAGTCTACTGTCTGTCT
>NW_026290766.1:80000-100000 GCF_023373465.1 Oncorhynchus keta | reverse complement strand
CACAGAGGCACACACACACCCAGACACACAGAGGCACACACACACCCAGACACACAGAGGCACACACACACCCAGACACACACCCAGACACACAGAGGCACACACACACCCAGACACACAGAGGCACACACACACACCCAGACACACAGAGGCACACACACACCCAGACACACAGAGGCACACACACACCCAGACACACAGAGGCACACACACACCCAGACACACAGAGGCACACACACACCCAGACACACAGAGGCACACACACACCCAGACACACAGAGGCACACACAGACACACACATACACAAAATCACACACACAAAATCACACACACACACTCATGAAATACCCTTTCCAGAAGCATGAGACTTGAGCTGAGACGATCTCCTTCATTGGATTTGCAGGTGATGGAACACAGACTGAATAAGCTGCTCTCTCTCTCGCCTTCTAGCTTTATTTAGGAACGAACAACACCCCTTCTAGCTTTATTTAGGAACGAACAACACCCCTTCTAGCTTTATTTAGGGGCTAACAACTCCCCTTCTAGCTTTATTTAGGGGCTAACAAATCCACCAATCTAGTTTAATATAGGGGCTAACAAATCCCTCCTTCTAGTGGGGGCCCTTCTAGTTTTATTTAGGGGCTAACAAATCCCCCCTTCTAGTTTTATTTAGGGACTAACAAATCCCCCCTTCTAGTTTTATTTAGGGGCTAACAAATCCCCCCTTCTAGTTTTCTTTAGGGACTAACAAATCCCCCATCTAGTTTTATTTAGGGGCTAACAAATCCCCCCTTCTAGTTCTATTTAGGGGCTAACAAATCCCCCCCTTCTAGTTCTATTTAGGGGCTAACAAATCCCCCATCTAGTTTAATATAGGGGCTAACAAATCCCACCTAGTTTAATATAGGGGCTAACAAATCCCCCCCTTCTAGTTGTATAAAGGGACTAACATATTGTTATGTCCGTGATTAGATGAATGAGACCAAGGTGCAGCATGGTAGGCGTACATCATACATTTATTAAATGAACATGAAAAACAAGAAAGAGTAAACAACATGTAAAATGTTGTAGCGCTAACACAACAACTAACCAAGAACAAGATCCCACAATCTAAGGTGGGAAAAAGGGCTGCCTAAGTATGATCCCCAATCAGAGACAACGGTAGTCCCTGGGACATTAAGAGTTAAACACTGGGACATTATTAAGAGTTAAACACGGGGACATTAAGAGTTAAACACTGAGACATTAAGAGTTAAACACTGGGACATTAAGAGTTAAACACTGGGACATTAAGAGTTAAACACGGGGACATTAAGAGTTAAACACTGGGACATTAAGAGTTAAACACGGGGACATTAAGATTTAAACACTGGGACATTATTAAGGGACATTAAGAGTTAAACACTGGGACATTAAGAGTTAAACACGGGGACATTAAGATTTAAACACTGGGACATTTAGAGTTAAACACTGGGACATTATTAAGAGTTAAACACTGGGACATTATTAAGAGTTAAACACTGGGACATTAAGAGTTAAACACGGGGACATTAAGAGTTAAACACTGGGACATTATTAAGAGTTAAACACTGGGACATTATTAAGAGTTAAACACTGGGACATTATTAAGAGTTAAACACTAGGACATTATTAAGAGTTAAACACTGGGACATTATTAAGAGTTAAACACTGGGACATTAAGTGTTAAACACTGGGACATTATTAAGAGTTAAACACTGGGACATTTAGAGTTAAACACTGGGACATTATTAAGTTAAACACTGGGACATTATTAAGAGTTAAACACTGGGACATTAAGAGTTAAACACGGGGACATTAAGAGTTAAACACTGGGACATTATTAAGAGTTAAACACTGGGACATTATTAAGAGTTAAACACTGGGACATTAAGAGTTAAACACTGGGACATTATTAAGAGTTAAACACTGGGACATTATTAAGAGTTAAACACTGGGACATTAAGAGTTAAACACTGGGACATTAAGAGTTAAACACTGGGACATTAAGAGTTAAACACTGGGACATTATTAGAGTTAAACACTGGGACATTAAGAGTTAAACACTGGGACATTAAGAGTTAAACACTGGGACATTAAGAGTTAAACACTGGGACATTAAACACTGGGACATTAAGAGTTAAACACTGGGACATTAAGAGTTAAACACTGGGACATTAAGAGTTAAACACTGGGACATTAAGAGTTAAACACTGGGACATTAAGAGTTAAACACTGGGACATTAAGAGTTAAACACTGGGACATTAAGAAACACTTTAAGTTAAACACTGGGACATTAAGAGTTAAACACTGGGACATTAAGTTAAACACTGGGACATTAAGAGTTAAACACTGGGACATTAAGAGTTAAACACTGGGACATTAAGAGTTAAACACTGGGACATTAAGAGTTAAACACTGGGACATTAAGAGTTAAACACTGGGACATTAAGAGTTAAACACTGGGACATTAAAGTTAAACACTGGGACATTAAGAGTTAAACACTGGGACATTAAGAGTTAAACACTGGGACATTAAGAGTTAAACACTGGGACATTAAGAGTTAAACACTGGGACATTAAGAGTTAAACACTGGGACATTAAGAGTTAAACACTGGGACATTAAGAGTTAAACACTGGGACATTAAGAGTTAAACACTGGGACATTAAGAGTTAAACACTGGGACATTAAGAGTTAAACACTGGGACATTAAGAGTTAAACACTGGGACATTAAGAGTTAAACACTGGGACATTAAGAGTTAAACACTGGGACATTAAGAGTTAAACACTGGGACATTAAGAGTTAAACACTGGGACATTAAGAGTTAAACACTGGGACATTAAGAGTTAAACACTGGGACATTAAGAGTTAAACACTGGGACATTAAGAGTTAAACACTGGGACATTAAGAGTTGAACACTGGGACATTAAGTTGTTAAACACTGGGACATTAAGAGTTAAACACTGGGACATTAAGAGTTGAACACTGGGACATTAAGAGTTAAACACTGGGACATTAAGAGTTAAACACTGGGACATTAAGAGTTAAACACTGGGACATTAAGAGTTAAACACTGGGACATTAAGAGTTAAACACTGGGACATTAAGAGTTAAACACTGGGACATTAAGAGTTAAACACTGGGACATTAAGAGTTAAACACTGGGACATTAAGTTAAACACTGGGACATTAAGAGTTAAACACTGGGACATTAAGTTTAAACACTGGGACATTAAGAGTTAAACACTGGGACATTAAGAGTTAAACACTGGGACATTAAGAGTTAAACACTGGGACATTAAGAGTTAAACACTGGGACATTAAGAGTTAAACACTGGGACATTAAGAGTTAAACACTGGGACATTAAGAGTTAAACACTGGGACATTAAGAGTTAAACACTGGGACATTAAGAGTTAAACACTGGGACATTAAGAGTTAAACACTGGGACATTAAGAGTTAAACACTGGGACATTAAGAGTTAAACACTGGGACATTAAGAGTTAAACACTGGGACATTAAGAGTTAAACACTGGGACATTAAGAGTTAAACACTGGGACATTAAGAGTTAAACACTGGGACATTAAGAGTTAAACACTGGGACATTAAGAGTTAAACACTGGGACATTAAGAGTTAAACACTGGGACATTAAGAGTTAAACACTGGGACATTAAGAGTTAAACACTGGGACATTAAGAGTTAAACACTGGGACATTAAGAGTTAAACACTGGGACATTAAGAGTTAAACACTGGGACATTAAGAGTTAAACACTGGGACATTAAGAGTTAAACACTGGGACATTAAGAGTTAAACACTGGGACATTAAGAGTTAAACACTGGGACATTAAGAGTTAAACACTGGGACATTAAGAGTTAAACACTGGGACATTAAGAGTTAAACACTGGGACATTAAGAGTTAAACACTGGGACATTAAGAGTTAAACACTGGGACATTAAGAGTTAAACACTGGGACATTAAGAGTTAAACACTGGGACATTATTAAGAGTTAAACACTGGGACATTAAGAGTTAAACACTGGGACATTAAGAGTTAAACACTGGGACATTAAGAGTTAAACACTTAAACACTGGGACATTATTAAGGGACATTATTAGAGTTAAACACTGGGACATTAAGAGTTAAACACTGGGACATTATTAGAGTTAAACACTGGGACATTAAGAATTAAACACTGGGACATTAAGAATTAAACACTGGGACATTAAGAGTTAAACACTGGGACATTAAGAATTAAACACTGGGACATTATTAAGAGTTAAACACTGGGACATTAAGAGTTAAACACTGGGACATTAAGTGTTAAACACTGGGACATTAAGAGTTAAACACTGGGACATTATTAAGAGTTAAACACTGGGACATTAAGAGTTAAACACTGGGACATTATTAAGAGTTAAACACTGGGACATTAAGAGTTAAACACTGGGACATTAAGAGTTAAACACTGGGACATTAAGAGTTAAACACTGGGACATTATTAAGAGTTAAACACTGGGACATTATTAGAGTTAAACACTGGGACATTAAGTGTTAAACACTGGGACATTAAGAGTTAAACACTGGGACATTATTAAGAGTTAAACACTGGGACATTAAGAGTTAAACACTGGGACATTATTATTAAACACTAAGGACATTATTAAGAGTTAAACACTGGGACATTAAGAGTCCACCTCCCTGGGACAAATGGATAGACTTACTCCACACACACAAACAACATGCATGGAAGCACACACTTAGAAACGTGCACAGAGATACTTACACACAGACACACACTGTAACCACTGTCTTTACTACCACACTGTGATTTCACGACAACACAGCACCCGTACAGCAGGATCTGGCTCCGTATAGTACCTGTACACCATAAACAATAAGAAAGGGAACCCTTTTCCCTAGATAGTGCACGACTGAGCCACATGGACCCTGAAAAAATGCTAGGTGCATTTCACAAACCAAAAAGCATCTGATTCAACTGAAAAAGGGCCAAAATTCTATTTCTGTTCTAAGGAGTTTGGACACAATCCTATAAACGATAGAAGCTAAGAAAATCTAATCAAAGACAAGATGAATAACTCCTCTCACAGGTACTGAATTTTGTCTGTTGAAACTAAAAATACAGACTATATATTGTTTGAAATACACTGGTTTGATCATGGTAGAAATATAATATATTGTTTGAAGGATACTGGTTTGATCACAGAAAAATGTAAGGTTTTGTTTGAAGGGTACTGGTTTGATCACAGAAAAATGTAAGGTTCTGTTTGAAGGATACTGGTTTGATCACAGAAAAATGTAAGATTTTGTTTGAAGGATAGATCACAGTATAAATATATTGTTTCATAGCAGTAGCAGTGTCACCAGCAGCAGAACAATATTAGTGGCTGTATCTTCCCCAATCGTAATAGTAATCATTTAGAAGGTTAAAGGGGGTATTATTATCGCTGCACAGCCCATCTGAGCAGTGATGAGGTGAGCACAAATAATAACTGTCCCCAACAGAGAGAGACAGAGAGAGAAGAGGGACAGAGAGAGAGAGAGAGAGAGAGCGTGTGAGTGTGTGTGTGTGTGTGTGTGTGTGTGTGTGTGTGTGTGTGTGTGTGTGTGTGTGTGTGTGTGTGTGTGTGTGTGTGTGTGTGTGTGTGTGCGTGTGTGCGTGTGCGTGTGTGCGCGTGTGCGCGTGTGCGTGTGTGCGCGTGTGCGCGTGTGTGTGTGTGTGTGTGTAAGGCCAAACCGCTGGGTTTTGGGGGACAATCCCCTGTGTGACCTGACCTTGACACGTCTGAGTGAAATGGTGGCGGAGTGCTAATACCTCATCATATTGAGTTTGACTTTGAGCCCACTGTTGTGAGCATCATAAAACAAAGGATAACAGACCAGACAAACGGCACGAAACCACCGGTCAATTCAAATGCTATCAAATGCTTTTGTTGGTACAGGCTTACTGGTGTGAAATGAAAAAAAATCTATATTCTTTTTTTTTTAAATATGTTTTTTTTTAACCTTTTTGTAAATGAGGAAAGAATTTAGACCTATGCTTCTGTAAATAATTCATATTTATGCACCGTTCCATGGTCTAAACCAGTCTCTCTCTCAGTGTAAAACATACAATACCTTCTCAAGTAGGAAATAACTCTTTCTACCTGGCTTACAGGGCATCAACTCCAGAGCATTGATCAAACCAAGTGGAGGCGAGTGGGGAGGAGAGACAGACAGACCTGGTAAGAACAGACCTTTATGTATTACCTTACGTTTCAAAGTAAGGACAAAGAAAATGAAGATGACTGTCCTGTCACTGACAGCCCAGATGAAGCAGACAGAGCTGAGTGAACCGTTTTGCTTCGTTCCATTTGGCCCTGGTGTACCGTTACATGCGGTGGAAGACATGTTTTATCGGTTGTTGTGTTTAAGTGTTACAACTGTTATCAGTCCGTTGTTAATTTGATTAGATATATACTCCGTTTGTCTTTCATTTTGAATATCTAAGTGAAATGTCTGATAATAATTTGTGCTTTCAAACGGTGGCAGGAAATAAATGCCAAGACAAATACATTATTTCTTTTTTTTAAAACTACTTAATAAATTCCCCACATCATCTGACATATTTGCTGCTTGGTTAGCCAAATAGAGGTTGTTTTGTCCACAATTTTCTGTGTCAAATCTGTCAAGTGTTCATGTCGTTTTGGTTTCAGGTCACAGAGCAAGGTAGACATCCTGATTCTGGGCATGACAGGTGTAGTTCCAGGCCCATTTGAGCCCGATCTGACAAGGCTAATATTCTCTCTCAAACGGTTATTAGATGGACGTATCTGGAAGGATTTACATTCCTCTTACGGCAGCCATCTTAATATTTATGTCGATAATGAAGATGTGGGTGATACGACTCTTTGTAATTAATAGCAATGTCAGTGACATAGTATTAATAGCACCGTGTGTTGGCATCAATTTTGTGTAAATTGCCTCTTTGACAAGCCGCTTTAATTAAACATATCACACAAGCATTAAAGGACTGTGGTCAGTAGCCATTTTGAGAGACTATCAAATAATGTTGCCATCTGGTACTTTTAGCCTGTCTTCTCCCCACTAATTAGAAGTAATATGACAGAGGTTAAAGGCCCTTTAGCTCAGACACAATGATCACTACCACCCGACCACCACACTGTCTTTATACTGGAATAACCCACAGGTCATTATCACTACCACCCGACCACCACACTGTCTTTATACTGGAATAACCCACAGGTCATTATCACTACCACCCGACCACCACACTGTCTTTATACTGGAATAACCCACAGGTCATTATCACTACCACCCAACCACCACACTGTCTTTATACTGGAATAACCCACAGGTCATTATCACTATCTTACATGTTACAAATTAGACATGCCTACTACCTGAAATATAGAACCATATAGAATCATAGAGGTCAGTAGAGAACATTACAGAACAATACAGAACCTTAAAGATCAGTAGAGAACAGTATAGAACCGTAGAGAACAGTATAGAACCATAGAGATCAGTGGAGAACATTATAGAACCATAGAGATCAGTAGAGAACATTATAAAATAATAGAGATCAGTACAGGACATTATAGAATGATACAGAACCATAGAGAGAACAATATATAATCATACAGAACCATAGAGATCAGTAGAGAACATTATAGAACCATACAGAACCGTAGAGGTCAGTAGAGAACATTATAGAACCAAATAGATCAGTAGAGAACATTATAGAACCATTTGGAACCATATAGATGAGTAGAGAACATTGTAGAACCATACATAACCATAGAGATCAGTAGAGAACATTATAGAACCGTAGAGATCAGTAGAGAACATTACAAAACAATACAGAAACATAGAGAGAAGTAGAGGACATTATAGAACCATACGGAACCATAGAGGTCAATAGAGAACATTGTAGAACAATATAGATCAGTAGAGAACATTGTAGAACAATAGAGATCAGTAGAGCTCATTATATAATCATACAGAACAGTAGAGGTCAGTAGGGAACATTATAGAACCATACAGAACAATAGAGATCAGTAGAGAACATTATAGAACCATAAAGAACCGCAGAGGTCAATAGAGAACATTACAAAACAATACAGAACCATAGAGATAAGTAGAGAACAATATAGAACCATAGTGAGGAATAGAGAACATTATAGAACCATATGGAACCGTATATATGAGTAAAGAACATTGTAGAACCATACAGAACAATAGAGATCAGTAGAGAACATTGTAGAACCACACATAACCATACCCAAACAGTAGAGAACAACACAGAACCAACCATATACTGTACAGCCATATTGAACCATACACAACCATACAGAAACTTAGAACCCTATAGTACCCTGCAGAACAACACAGTCATACAGAACCATTTAGACCCCAGCAGTGCCCTAATACTGAAACCTTGAACTTCCAACTTCCTTGAAAAAGCAGCTCACTGTAAATGTCTTTCTTCCAATTATCTTTAACTCACCACCTCACCCAGTAGGTCATGTGATGCATTAGCTCCTATACAGTTCTACCCAGCATGCATTGCAGTGCTGTCTTCAGTCAGTGAGCTGTGATCTAGCCAACCAATCAATCTTCCTGACCACACCACTCTCCGAGCCTCTCAGAGCCCAGTAGTGAGCTATATGGGTTTCTATTCCTGTGGGCAGGAGCACTGAGGATGAATTGGATTGGAATAGCAGCACTGCCTTGTCTTACAGTAGTTGGGTTTACAGCAGACAGAGACTAGCATGAAGTGGAGGAAATACTGTTTTCTGTATTTCATCCTGACACATCTCCACTGCTCTGTACCTCAGGAAAGCCCCAAAGGGACCTATCTGCATATCTCTCTCTCTCTGTGTATGTGTGTGTGTGTGTGTGTGTGTGTGTGTGTGTGTGTGTGTGTGTGTGTGTGTGTGTGTGTGTGTGTGTGTGTGTGTGTGTGTGTGTGTGTGTGTGTGTGTGTGTGTGTGTGTGTGTGTGTGACTGTGTGTGTAGGACACACAGCAGAAGAAAAATATTAAACAGCTCACCTCTAGAAGAGACAGATTAAACAGCTCACCTTTAACTCACCTCTAGAAGAGACAGATTAAACAGTTCACCTCTAGAAGAGAAATATTAAACTACTCACCTCTAGAAGATAAATATTAATCAGCTCACCTCTAGAAGAGAAATATTAATCAGCTCACCTCTAGAAGAGAAATATTAATCAGCTCACCTCTAGAAGAGAAATATTAAACAGCTCACCTCTAGAAGAGACAGATTAAACAGCTCACCTCTAGAAGAGACAGATTAAACAGCTCACCTCTAGAAGAGACAGATTAAACAGCTCACCTCTAGTAGAGACAGATTAAACAGCTCACCTCTAGAAGAGACAGATTAAACAGCTCACCTCTAGAAGAGACAGATTAAACAGCTCACCTCTAGAAGAGACAGATTAATCAGTTTACCTCTAGTAGAGTCAGATTAAACAGGTCACCTCTAGAAGAGACAGATTAAACAGCTCACCTCTAGTAGAGTCAGATTAAACAGGTCACCTCTAGAAGAGAAATATTAAACAGCTCACCTCTAGAAGAGACAGATTAAACAGCTCACCTCTAGAAGAGACAGATTAAACAGCTCACCTCTAGAAGAGACAGATTAAACAGCTCACCTCTAGAAGAGACAGATTAATCAGCTCACCTCTAGAAGAGACAGATTAATCAGGTCACCTCTAGTAGAGTCAGATTAAACAGCTCACCTCTAGAAGAGACAGATTAAACAGCTCACCTCTAGAAGAGACAGATTAAACAGCTCACCTTAAAGAGACAGATTAAACACCTCTAGTAGAGACAGATTAAACAGCTCACAGATTAAACAGCTCACCTCTAGAAGAGACAGATTAAACAGCTCACCTCTAGAAGAGACAGATTAATCAGCTCACCTAGAAGAGACAGATTAAACAGCTCACCTCTAGAAGAGACAGATTAAACAGCTCACCTCTAGAAGAGACAGATTAAACAGCTCACCTCTAGAAGAGACAGATTAAACAGCTCACCTCTAGAAGAGACAGATTAAACAGCTCACCTCTAGAAGAGACAGATTAAACAGCTCACCTCTAGAAGAGACAGATTAAACAGCTCACCTCTAGAAGAGACAGATTAAACAGCTCACCTCTAGAAGAGACAGATTAAACAGCTCACCTAGAAGAGACAGATTAAACAGCTCACCTCTAGAAGAGACAGATTAAACAGCTCACCTCTAGACAGATTAAACAGCTCACCTAGAAGAGACAGATTAAACAGCTCACCTCTAGAAGAGACAGATTAATCAGATCACCTCTAGTAGAGTCAGATTAAACAGCTCACCTCTAGAAGAGACAGATTAAACAGCTCACCTCACCACTAGAAGAGACAGATTAAACAGCTCACCTCTAGAAGAGACAGATTAAACAGCTCACCTCTAGAAGAGACAGATTAAACAGCTCACCTCTAGAAGAGACAGATTAAACAGCTCACCTCTAGAAGAGACAGATTAAACAGCTCACCTCTAGAAGAGACAGATTAAACAGCTCACCTCTAGAAGAGACAGATTAAACAGCTCACCTCTAGAAGAGACAGATTAAACAGCTCACCTCTAGAAGAGACAGATTAAACAGCTCACCTCTAGAAGAGACAGATTAAACAGCTCACCTCTAGAAGAGACAGATTAAACAGCTCACCTCTAGTAGAGACAGATTAAACAGCTCACCTCTAGAAGAGACAGATTAAACAGCTCACCTCTAGAAGAGACAGATTAATCAGCTCACCTCTAGAAGAGACAGATTAAACAGCTCACCTCTAGAAGAGACAGATTAAACAGCTCACCTCTAGAAGAGACAGATTAAACAGCTCACCTCTAGAAGAGACAGATTAAACAGCTCACCTCTAGAAGAGACAGATTAAACAGCTCACCTCTAGAAGAGACAGATTAAACAGCTCACCTCTAGAAGAGACAGATTAAACAGCTCACCTCTAGTAGAGATTAAACAGATTAAACAGCTCACCTCTAGAAGAGACAGATCACCTAAAGAGACAGATTAAACAGCTCACCTCTAGAAGAGACAGATTAAACAGCTCACCTCTAGAAGAGACAGATTAAACAGCTCACCTCTAGAAGAGACAGATTAAACAGCTCACCTCTAGAAGAGACAGATTAAACAGCTCACCTCTAGAAGAGACAGATTAAACAGCTCACCTCTAGAAGAGACAGATTAAACAGCTCACCTCTAGAAGAGACAGATTAAACAGCTCACCTCTAGAAGAGACAGATTAAACAGCTCACCTCTAGAAGAGACAGATTAAACAGCTCACCTCTAGAAGAGACAGATTAAACAGCTCACCTCTAGAAGAGACAGATTAAACAGCTCACCACTAGAAGAGACAGATTAAACAGCTCACCTCTAGAAGAGACAGATTAAACAGCTCAGATTAAACAGCTCACCTCTAGAAGAGACAGATTAAACAGCTCACCTCTAGAAGAGACAGATTAAACAGCTCACCTCTAGAAGAGACAGATTAAACAGCTCACCTCTAGAAGAGACAGATTAAACAGCTCACCTCTAGAAGAGACAGATTAAACAGCTCACCTCTAGAAGAGACAGATTAAACAGCTCACCTCTAGAAGAGACAGATTAAACAGCTCACCTCTAGAAGAGATTAAACAGACCTCTAGTAAACAGCTACCTCTAGAAGAGACAGATTAAACAGCTCACCTCTAGAAGAGACAGATTAAACAGCTCACCTCTAGAAGAGACAGATTAAACAGCTCACCTCTAGAAGAGACAGATTAAACAGCTCACCTCTAGAAGAGACAGATTAAACAGCTCACCTCTAGAAGAGACAGATTAAACAGCTCACCTCTAGAAGAGACAGATTAAACAGCTCACCTCTAGAAGAGACAGATTAAACAGCTCACCTCTAGAAGAGACAGATTAAACAGCTCACCTCTAGAAGAGACAGATTAAACAGCTCACCTCTAGAAGAGACAGATTAAACAGCTCACCTCTAGAAGATTAAACAGCTCACAGAAGAGACAGATTAAACAGCTCACCTCTAGAAGAGACAGATTAAACAGCTCACCTCTAGAAGAGACAGATTAAACAGCTCACCTCTAGAAGAGACAGATTAAACAGCTCACCTCTAGAAGAGACAGATTAAACAGCTCACCTCTAGTAGAGACAGATTAAACAGCTCACCTCTAGAAGAGACAGATTAAACAGCTCACCTCTAGAAGAGACAGATTAAACAGCTCACCTCTAGAAGAGACAGATTAAACAGCTCACCTCTAGTAGAGACAGATTAAACAGCTCACCTCTAGAAGAGACAGATTAAACAGCACCTCTAGAAGAGACAGATTAAACAGCTCACCTCTAGAAGAGAAAGATTAAACAGCTCACCTCTAGAAGAGACAGATTAAACAGCTCACCTCTAGAAGAGACAGATTAAACAGCTCACCTCTAGAAGAGAAGATTAAACAGCTCACCTCTAGAAGAGACAGATTAAACAGCTCACCTCTAGAAGAGACAGATTAAACAGCTCACCTCTAGAAGAGACAGATTAAACAGCTCACCTCTAGAAGAGACAGATTAAACAGCTCACCTCTAGAAGAGACAGATTAAACAGCTCACCTCTAGAAGAGACAGATTAAACAGCTCACCTCTAGAAGAGAAATATTAAACAGCTCAGAGTAGAGACAGATTAAACAGCTCACCTCTAGAAGAGACAGATTAAACAGCTCACCTCTAGAAGAGACAGATTAAACAGCTCACCTCTAGAAGAGAAATATTAAACAGCTCACCTCTAGAAGAGACAGATTAAACAGCTCACCTCTAGAAGAGACAGATTAAACAGCTCACATCTAGAAGAGACAGATTAAACAGCTCACCTCTAGAAGAGAAATATTAAACAGCTCACCTCTAGTAGAGTCTATTAAACAGCTCACCTCTAGAAGAGACAGATTAAACAGCTCACCTCTAGAAGAGACAGATTAAACAGCTCACCTCTAGTAGAGAAATATTAAACAGCTCACCTCTAGTAGAGACAGATTAAACAGCTCACCACTAGAAGAGACATTTTAAATAGCTCACCTCTAGAAGAGACAGATTAAACAGCTCACCTCTAGAAGAGACATTTTAAATAGCCCAGCTTAGAGGAGACAGATTAAACAGCTCACCTCTAGTAGAGACATTTAAATAGCCCAGCTCTAGTAGAGACAGATTAAACAGCTCACCTCTAGAAGAGACATTTTAAATAGCCCAGCTCTAGAGGAGACAGATTAAACAGCTCACCACTAGAAGAGACATTTTAAATAGCCCAGCTCTAGAGGAGACAGATTAAACAGCTCACCACTAGAAGAGACATTTTAAACAGCCCAGCTCTAGAGGAGACAGATTAAACAGCTCACCACTAGAAGAGACATTTTAAATAGCCCAGCTCTAGAGGAGACAGATTAAACAGCTCACCACTAGAAGAGAAATATTAAACAGCTCACCTCTAGAAGAGAAATATTAAACAGCTCACCTCTAGAAGAGAAATATTAAACAGCTCACCTCTAGTAGAGACAGATTAAACAGCTCACCTCTAGAAGAGTCAGATTAAACAGCTCACATCTAGAAGAGACAGATTAAACAGCTCACCTCTAGTAGAGACAGATTAAACAGCTCACCTCTAGTAGAGAAATATTAAACAGCTCACCTCTAGTAGAGACAGATTAAACAGCTCACCACTAGAAGAGACATTTTAAATAGCTCACCTCTAGTAGAGACAGATTAAACAGCTCACCACTAGAAGAGAAATATTAAACAGCTCACCTCTAGTAGAGACAGATTAAACAGCTCACCTCTAGAAGAGAAATATTAAACAGCTCACCTCTAGTAGAGACAGATTAAACAGCTCACCACTAGAAGAGACATTTTAAAAAGCCCAGCTCTAGTAGAGACAGATTAAACAGCTCACCTCTAGTAGAGTCAGATTAAACAGCTCACCTCTAGAAGAGACATTTTAAATAGCCCAGCTCTAGTAGAGACAGATTAAACAGCTCACCTCTAGTAGAGACAGATTAAACAGCTCACCTCTAGTAGAGACAGATTAAACAGCTCACCTCTAGTAGAGTCAGATTAAACAGCTCACCTCTAGTAGAGTCAGATTAAACAGCTCACCTCTAGAAGAGACATTTTAAATAGCCCAGCTCTAGTAGAGACAGATTAAACAGCTCACCTCTAGAAGAGACATTTTAAATAGCCCAGCTCTAGAGGAGACAGATTAAACAGCTCACCTCTAGAAGAGACATTTTAAATAGCCCAGCTCTAGTAGAGACAGATTAAACAGCTCACCTCTAGAAGAGACATTTTAAATAGCCCAGCTCTAGAGGAGACAGATTAAACAGCTCACCTCTAGTAGAGACATTTTAAATAGCCCAGCTCTAGTAGAGACAGATTAAACAGCTCACCTCTAGTAGAGACATTTTAAATAGCCCAGCTCTAGTAGAGTCAGATTAAACAGCTCACCACTAGAAGAGACATTTTAAATAGCCCAGCTCTAGAGGAGACAGATTAAACAGCTCACCTCTAGAAGAGACATTTTAAATAGCCCAGCTCTAGAGGAGACAGATTAAACAGCTCACCACTAGAAGAGACATTTTAAACAGCCCAGCTCTAGAGGAGACAGATTAAACAGCTCACCACTAGAAGAGACATTTTAAATAGCCCAGCTCTAGAGGAGACAGATTAAACAGCTCACCACTAGAAGAGACATTTTAAACAGCCCAGCTCTAGAGGAGACAGATTAAACAGCTCACCACTAGAAGAGACATTTTAAATAGCCCAGCTCTAGAGGAGACAGATTAATCAGCTCACCTCTAGAAGAGACATTTTAAATAGCCCAGCTCTAGAGGAGACAGATTAAACAGCTCACCACTAGAAGAGACATTTTAAATAGCCCAGCTCTAGAGGAGACAGATTAAACAGCTCACCTCTAGAAGAGACATTTTAAATAGCCCAGCTCTAGAGGAGACAGATTAAACAGCTCACCTCTAGAAGAGACATTTTAAATAGCCCAGCTCTAGAGGAGACAGATTAAACAGCTCACCACTAGAAGAGACATTTTAAACAGCCCAGCTCTAGAGGAGACAGATTAAACAGCTCACCACTAGAAGAGACATTTTAAATAGCCCAGCTCTAGAGGAGACAGATTAATCAGCTCACCTCTAGAAGAGACAGATTAAATAGCCCAGCTCTAGAGGAGACAGATTAAACAGCTCACCTCTAGAAGAGACATTTTAAATAGCCCAGCTCTAGAGGAGACAGATTAAACAGCTCACCACTAGAAGAGACATTTTAAATAGCCCAGCTCTAGAGGAGACAGATTAAACAGCTCACCACTAGAAGAGACAGATTAAACAGCTCACCTCTAGAAGAGACAGATTAAACAGCTCACCACTAGTAGAGACAGATTAAACAGCTCACCTCTAGTAGAGACAGATTAAACAGCTCACCTCTAGAAGAGACAGATTAAATAGCCCAGCTCTAGAGGAGACAGATTAAACAGCTCACCACTAGAAGAGACATTTTAAATAGCCCAGCTCTAGAGGAGACAGATTAAACAGCTCACCACTAGAAGAGACATTTTAAATAGCCCAGCTCTAGAGGAGACAGATTAAACAGCTCACCACTAGAAGAGACATTTTAAATAGCCCAGCTCTAGAGGAGACAGATTAAACAGCTCACCTCTAGAAGAGACATTTTAAATAGCCCAGCTCTAGAGGAGACAGATTAAACAGCTCACCTCTAGAGGAGACATTTTAAATAGCCCAGCTCTAGAGGAGACAGATTAAATAGCTCACCTCTAGAGGAGACATTTTAAATAGCCCAGCTCTAGAGGAGACAGATTAAATAGCTCACCTCTAGAGGAGACATTTTAAATAGCCCAGCTCTAGAGGAGACAGATTAAATAGCTCACCTCTAGAGGAGACATTTTAAATAGCCCAGCTCTAGAGGAGACAGATTAAACAGCTCACCTCTAGAGGAGACATTTTAAATAGCCCAGCTCTAGAGGAGACAGATTAAATAGCTCACCTCTAGAGGAGACATTTTAAATAGCCCAGCTCTAGAGGAGACAGATTAAATAGCTCACCTCTAGAGGAGACATTTTAAATAGCCCAGCTCTAGAGGAGACATTTTAAATAGCCCAGCTCTAGTAGAGTCAGATTAAACAGCTCACCACTAGAAGAGACATTTTAAATAGCCCAGCTCTAGAGGAGACAGATTAAACAGCTCACCACTAGAAGAGACAGATTAAACAGCTCACCTCTAGAAGAGACAGATTAAACAGCTCACCACTAGTAGAGACAGATTAAACAGCTCACCTCTAGTAGAGACAGATTAAACAGCTCACCTCTAGAAGAGACAGATTAAATAGCCCAGCTCTAGAGGAGACAGATTAAACAGCTCACCACTAGAAGAGACATTTTAAATAGCCCAGCTCTAGAGGAGACAGATTAAACAGCTCACCACTAGAAGAGACATTTTAAATAGCCCAGCTCTAGAGGAGACAGATTAAACAGCTCACCACTAGAAGAGACATTTTAAATAGCCCAGCTCTAGAGGAGACAGATTAAACAGCTCACCTCTAGAAGAGACATTTTAAATAGCCCAGCTCTAGAGGAGACAGATTAAACAGCTCACCTCTAGAGGAGACATTTTAAATAGCCCAGCTCTAGAGGAGACAGATTAAATAGCTCACCTCTAGAGGAGACATTTTAAATAGCCCAGCTCTAGAGGAGACAGATTAAATAGCTCACCTCTAGAGGAGACATTTTAAATAGCCCAGCTCTAGAGGAGACAGATTAAATAGCTCACCTCTCATTTTAAATAGCCCAGCTCTAGAGGAGACAGATTAAACAGCTCACCTCTAGAGGAGACATTTTAAATAGCCCAGCTCTAGAGGAGACAGATTAAATAGCTCACCTCTAGAGGAGACATTTTAAATAGCCCACCTCTAGAGGAGACAGATTAAATAGCTCACCTCTAGAGGAGACATTTTAAATAGCCCAGCTCTAGAGGAGACAGATTAAATAGCTCACCTCTAGAGGAGACATTTTAAATAGCCCAGCTCTAGAGGAGACAGATTAAATAGCTCACCTCTAGAGGAGACATTTTAAATAGCCCAGCTCTAGAGGAGACAGATTAAACAGCTCACCTCTAGAGGAGACATTTTAAATAGCCCAGCTCTAGAGGAGACAGATTAAATAGCTCACCTCTAGAGGAGACATTTTAAATAGCCCAGCTCTAGAGGAGACAGATTAAATAGCTCACCTCTAGAGGAGACATTTTAAATAGCCCAGCTCTAGAGGAGACATTTTAAATAGCCCAGCTCTAGTAGAGTCAGATTAAACAGCTCACCACTAGAAGAGACATTTTAAATAGCCCAGCTCTAGAGGAGACATTTTAAATAGCCCAGCTCTAGTAGAGTCAGATTAAACAGCTCACCTCTAGAAGAGACATTTTAAATAGCCCAGCTCTAGTAGAGTCAGATTAAACAGCTCACCACTAGAAGAGACATTTTAAATAGCCCAGCTCTAGTAGAGTCAGATTAAACAGCTCACCACTAGAAGAGACATTTTAAATAGCCCAGCTCTAGTAGAGTCAGATTAAACAGCTCACCACTAGAAGAGACATTTTAAATAGCCCAGCTCTAGTAGAGTCAGATTAAACAGCTCACCACTAGAAGATACATTTTAAATAGCCCAGCTCTAGTAGAGTCAGATTAAACAGCTCACCACTAGAAGAGACATTTTAAATAGCCCAGCTCTAGAGGAGACATTTTAAATAGCCCAGCTCTAGTAGAGACAGATTAAACAGCTCACCACTAGAAGAGACATTTTAAATAGCCCAGCTCTAGTAGAGTCAGATTAAACAGCTCACCACTAGAAGAGACATTTTAAATAGCCCAGCTCTAGTAGAGTCAGATTAAACAGCTCACCACTAGAAGAGACATTTTAAATAGCCCAGCTCTAGAGGAGACAGATTAAACAGCTCACCTCTAGAAGAGACATTTTAAATAGCCCAGCTCTAGTAGAGTCAGATTAAACAGCTCACCACTAGAAGAGACATTTTAAATAGCCCAGCTCTAGAGGAGACAGATTAAACAGCTCACCTCTAGAAGAGACAGATTAAATAGCCCAGCTCTAGAGGAGACAGATTAAACAGCTCACCACTAGAAGAGACATTTTAAATAGCCCAGCTCTAGTAGAGACAGATTAAACAGCTCACCTCTAGAAGAGACATTTTAAATAGCCCAGCTCTAGAGGAGACATTTTAAATAGCCCAGCTCTAGTAGAGACAGATTAAACAGCTCACCTCTAGAAGAGACATTTTAAATAGCCCAGCTCTAGAGGAGACATTTTAAATAGCCCAGCTCTAGTAGAGACAGATTAAACAGCTCACCTCTAGAAGAGACATTTTAAATAGCTCACCTCTAGAAGAGACATTTTAAATAGCCCAGCTCTAGTAGAGACAGATTAAACAGCTCACCTCTAGAAGAGACATTTTAAATAGCCCAGCTCTAGAGGAGACATTTTAAATAGCCCAGCTCTAGTAGAGACAGATTAAACAGCTCACCTCTAGAAGAGACATTTTAAATAGCCCAGCTCTAGAGGAGACATTTTAAATAGCCCAGCTCTAGTAGAGACAGATTAAACAGCTCACCTCTAGAAGAGACATTTTAAATAGCTCACCTCTAGAAGAGACATTTTAAATAGCCCAGCTCTAGAAGAGACATTTTAAATAGCCCAGCTCTAGTAGAGTCAGATTAAACAGCTCACCACTAGAAGATACATTTTAAATAGCCCAGCTCTAGAGGAGACATTTTAAACAGCTCACCTCTAGAAGAGACATTTTAAATAGCCCAGCTCTAGAGGAGACAGATTAAACAGCTCACCTCTAGAAGAGACATTTTAAATAGCTCACCTCTAGAAGAGACATTTTAAATAGCCCAGCTCTAGAAGAGACATTTTAAACAGCTCACCTCTAGAAGAGACATTTTAAATAGCCCAGCTCTAGAAGAGACATTTTAAATAGCCCAGCTCTAGAGGAGACAGATTAAACAGCTCACCTCTAGAAGAGACATTTTAAATAGCTCACCTCTAGAAGAGACATTTTAAACAGCTCACCTCTAGAAGAGACATTTTAAATAGCCCAGCTCTAGAAGAGACATTTTAAATAGCCCAGCTCTAGTAGAGACAGATTAAACAGCTCACCACTAGAAGAGACATTTTAAATAGCCCAGCTCTAGAGGAGACAGATTAAACAGCTCACCACTAGAAGAGACATTTTAAATAGCTCACCTCTAGAAGAGACATTTTAAATAGCTCACCTCTAGAAGAGACATTTTAAATAGCTCACCTCTAGAAGAGACATTTTAAATAGCTCACCTCTAGAAGAGACATTTTAAACAGCTCACCTCTAGAAGAGACATTTTAAATAGCCCAGCTCTAGAGGAGACAGATTAAACAGCTCACCTCTAGAAGAGACATTTTAAATAGCTCACCTCTAGAAGAGACATTTTAAATAGCCCAGCTCTAGAAGACACATTTTAAACAGCTCACCTCTAGAAGAGACATTTTAAATAGCCCAGCTCTAGAAGAGACATTTTAAATAGCCCAGCTCTAGAGGAGACAGATTAAACAGCTCACCTCTAGAAGAGACATTTTAAATAGCTCACCTCTAGAAGAGACATTTTAAACAGCTCACCTCTAGAAGAGACATTTTAAATAGCCCAGCTCTAGAAGAGACATTTTAAATAGCCCAGCTCTAGAGGAGACAGATTAAACAGCTCACCACTAGAAGAGACATTTTAAATAGCCCAGCTCTAGAGGAGACAGATTAAACAGCTCACCTCTAGAAGAGACATTTT
>NW_026290766.1:0-72500 GCF_023373465.1 Oncorhynchus keta | reverse complement strand
ATGTACTAGACCCAGGTATCTATGTTTCATATATACTAGACCCAGGTATCTATGAATCATATATACTAGACCCAGGTATCTATGTACCTATCTATCACATGTCCAAGACACATATATCTGTGTATCATATGCAGTAGACCCAGGTATCTATGTAACTATGTATAACATGTCAAAGACACAGGTATCTATGTATCATATATCCTATATCTGAGACCCAGGTATCTTTTTATCAAAATGTCCAGACCCAGGTATCTATGTATCTATATATCAAATATCCTTGACCCAGGTATCTATGTATCTATATATCAAATATCCTTGACCCAGATATCTATGTATCATATATCCTATATCTGAGACCCAGGTATCTATATATCACATGTCCAAACCCAGGTATCTATATATCATATGTCCTAGACCTAGGTATCTATATATCATATATACTAGACCCAGGTATCTATGTATCCATGTATCATATTATCTAGACCCAGGTATCTATATATCATATATACTAGACCCAGGTATCTATGTATCATATATACTAGACCCAGGTATCTATATATCATATATACTAGACCCAGGTATCTATGTATCATATATACTAGACCCAGGTATCTATATATCATATATACTAGACCCAGGTATCTATGTATCATATATACTAGACCCAGGTATCTATGTATCCATGTATCATATTATCTAGACCCAGGTATCTATATATCATATGTCCTAGAACCAGGTATCTATTTATCATATGTTCTAGAACCAGGTATCTATATATCATATATACTAGACCCAGGTATCTATGTATCCATGTATCATATTATCTAGACCCAGGTATCTATATATCATATATACTAGACCCAGGTATCTATGTATCATATATACTAGACCCAGGTATCTATATATCATATATACTAGAACCAGGTATCTATTTATCATATGTTCTAGAACCAGGTATCTATTTATCATATGTTCTAGAACCAGGTATCTATATATCATATATACTAGACCCAGGTATCTATGTATCATATATACTAGACCCAGGTATCTATGTATCATATATACTAGACCCAGGTATCTATATATCATATATACTAGACCCAGGTATCTATATATCATATATACTAGACCCAGGTATCTATGTATCATATATACTAGACCCAGGTATCTATATATCATATATACTAGACCCAGGTATCTATGTATCATATATACTAGACCCAGGTATCTATGTATCCATGTATCATATTATCTAGACCCAGGTATCTATATATCATATGTCCTAGACCCGGTATCTATATATCATATATACTAGAACCAGGTATCTATTTATCATATGTTCTAGAACCAGGTATCTATTTATCATATGTTCTAGAACCAGGTATCTATTTATCATATGTTCTAGAACCCGGTATCTATTTATCATATGTTCTAGAACCAGGTATCTATTTATCATATGTTCTAGAACCAGGTATCTATTTATCATATGTTCTAGAACCAGGTATCTATTTATCATATGTTCTAGAACCAGGTATCTATTTATCATATGTTCTAGAACCAGGTATCTATTTATCATATGTTCTAGAACCAGGTATCTATTTATCATATGTTATAGAACCAGGTATCTATTTATCATATGTTCTAGAACCAGGTATCTATTTATCATATGTCATTGAGCCAGGTATCTATATATGATATTTTGAAGACCGAGATATATATGTGTATATACAGTTGAAGTCAGTCAGTTAAAAAGAAACATATTTCTTGTTAACAGACTATATTTGGCAAGTCGGTTAGGACATCCACTTTGTGCATGACACAAGTAATTTTTCCAACAATTGATTACAAACAGATTATTTCACTTATAAATCACTGTATCACAATTCCAGTGTGTCATAAGTTTACATACACTAAGTTAACTGTGCCTTTAAACAGCTTGAAAATTCCAGATTATGATGTCATGGCTTTAGAAGCTTCTGATAGGCTAATTGACATCATTTGAGTCAAATGGAGGTGTACCTGTGGATGTATTTCAAGGCCTACCTTCAAACTCAGTGCCTCTTTGCATGATATCATGGGAAAATCAAAATAAATCAGCCAAGACCTCATAAAACAAATGTTTGACCTCCACAAGTCTGGTTCATCCTTGGGAGCAACTCCCAAATGCCTGAAGGTTCCACGTTCATCTGTACAAACAATAGCACGCAAGTATAAACACCATGGGACCACCCAGCCATCATACCGCTCAGGAAGGAGACGCCTTCTGTCACCTAGAGATTAATGTACTTTGGTGTGAAAAGTGCAAATCAATCCCAGAACAACAGCAAACCTTGTGAAGATGCTGGAGGAAATAGGTACAAAAGTATCTATATCCACAGTAAAACGAGTCCTATATCGACATAACCTGGAAAGGCTGCTCAGCAAGGAAGAAGCCACTGCTCCAAAACCACCATAAAATAGCCAGACTACGGTTTACAACTGCACATGGGGACAAAGATCATACTTTTTGGAGAAATGTCCTCTGGTCTGATGAAACAAAAATAGAACTGTTTGGCCATAATGACCATCGTTATGTTTGGAGGAAAAAGGGGGAGACTGAAGGATACCATCCCAACCATGAAGCACGGGGGTGGCAGCATCATGTTGTGGGGGTGCGTTGCTGCAGGAGGGACTGGTGCACTTCACTAAATAGATGACATCATGAAGAGGGGAAAATTATGTGGATATATTGAAGCAATATCTCAAGACATCAGTCAGGAAGTTAAAGCTTGGTCATAAATGGGTCTTCCCATTTACAATGACCGCAAGCATACTTCCAAAGTTGTGGCAAAATGGCTTAAGGACAACAAAGTCAATGTACTGGAGTGGCCATCACAAAACCCTGACCTCAATCCTATAGAACATTTGTGGGCAAACCTGATTCAGTTACACCAGCTCTGTCAGGAAGAATGGGCCAAAATTCATCCAAGTGATTGTGGGAAGCTTATGGAAGGCGACCCAAGACGTTTGACCAAAGTTAACCAATTTAAAGGCAATGCTACCAAATACTAATTGAGTGTATGTAAACTTCTGACCCACTGGGAATGTGATGAAAGAAATTAAAACTGAAATAAATAATTCTCTCTGCAATTAATCTGACATTTCAAATTCTTAAAATAAAGTGGTGATCCTAACTGACCTAAGACAGGGAATTTTAAATAGGATTAAATGTCAGGAATTATGAAAAACTGAGTTTAAATTTATTTGGCTAAGGTGTATGTAAACTTTCAACTTCAACTCTATATCCTATGTCCTTGACCCAGATATCTATATATCATATATACTAGACCCAGGTGTCTATATATCATATATACTAGACCCAGGTATCTATATATCATATATACTATACCCAGGTATCTATATATCATATATACTAGACCCAGGTATCTATATATCATATATACTAGACCCAAGTGTTTATGTATCATATATACTAGACCCAGGTATCTATATATCATATATACTAGACCCAGGTATCTATATATCATATATACTAGACCCAGGTATCTATATATCATATATACTAGACCCAGGTATCTATATATCATATATACTAGACCCAGGTATCTATGTATCATATATACTAGACCCAGGTATCTATGTATCCATGTATCATATTATCTAGACCCAGGTATCTATATATCATATGTCCTAGACCCGGTATCTATATATCATATATACTAGAACCAGGTATCTATTTATCATATGTTCTAGAACCAGGTATCTATTTATCATATGTTCTAGAACCAGGTATCTATTTATCATATGTTCTAGAACCCGGTATCTATTTATCATATGTTCTAGAACCAGGTATCTATTTATCATATGTTCTAGAACCAGGTATCTATTTATCATATGTTCTAGAACCAGGTATCTATTTATCATATGTTCTAGAACCAGGTATCTATTTATCATATGTTCTAGAACCAGGTATCTATTTATCATATGTTCTAGAACCAGGTATCTATTTATCATATGTTATAGAACCAGGTATCTATTTATCATATGTTCTAGAACCAGGTATCTATTTATCATATGTCATTGAGCCAGGTATCTATATATGATATTTTGAAGACCGAGGTATATATGTGTATATACAGTTGAAGTCAGAAGTTAAAAAGAAACATATTTCTTGTTAACAGACTATATTTGGCAAGTCGGTTAGGACATCCACTTTGTGCATGACACAAGTAATTTTTCCAACAATTGATTACAAACAGATTATTTCACTTATAAATCACTGTATCACAATTCCAGTGTGTCATAAGTTTGCATACACTAAGTTAACTGTGCCTTTAAACAGCTTGGAAAATTCCAGATTATGATGTCATGGCTTTAGAAGCTTCTGATAGGCTAATTGACATCATTTGAGTCAAATGGAGGTGTACCTGTGGATGTATTTCAAGGCCTACCTTCAAACTCAGTGCCTCTTTGCATGATATCATGGGAAAATTAAAATAAATCAGCCAAGACCTCATAAAACAAATGTTTGACCTCCACAAGTCTGGTTCATCCTTGGGAGCAACTCCCAAATGCCTGAAGGTTCCACGTTCATCTGTACAAACAATAGCACGCAAGTATAAACACCATGGGACCACGCAGCCGTCATACCGCTCAGGAAGGAGACGCCTTCTGTCACCTAGAGATGAACGTACTTTGGTGTGAAAAGTGCAAATCAATCCCAGAACAACAGCAAAGGACCTTGTGAAGATGCTGGAGGAAATAGGTACAAAAGTATCTATATCCACAGTAAAACGAGTCCTATATCGACATAACCTGAAAGGCTGCTCAGCAAGGAAGAAGACACTGCTCCAAAACCACGATAAAATAGCCAGACTACGGTTTACAACTGCACATGGGGACAAAGATCATACTTTTTGGAGAAATGTCCTCTGGTCTGATGAAACAAAAATAGAACTGTTTGGCCATAATGACCATCGTTATGTTTGGAGGAAAAAGGGGAGACTGAAGGATACCATCCCAACCATGAAGCACGGGGTGGCAGCATCATGTTGTGGGGTGCGTTGCTGCAGGAGGGACTGGTGCACTTCACTAAATAGATGACATCATGAAGAGGGAAAATTATGTGGATATATTGAAGCAATATCTCAAGACATCAGTCAGGAAGTTAAAGCTTGGTCATAAATGGGTCTTCCCATTTACAATGACCGCAAGCATACTTCCAAAGTTGTGGCAAAATGGCTTAAGGACAACAAAGTCAATGTACTGGAGTGGCCATCACAAAACCCTGACCTCAATCCTATAGAACATTTGTGGTCAAACCTGATTCAGTTACACCAGCTCTGTCAGGAAGAATGGGCCAAAATTCATCCAAGTGATTGTGGGAAGCTTATGGAAGGCGACCCAAGACGTTTGACCAAAGTTAACCAATTTAAAGGCAATGCTACCAAATACTAATTGAGTGTATGTAAACTTCTGACCCACTGGGAATGTGATGAAAGAAATTAAAACTGAAATAAATAATTCTCTCTGCTATTACTCTGACATTTCAAATTCTTAAAATAAAGTGGTGATCCTAACTGACCTAAGACAGGGAATTTTAAATAGGATTAAATGTCAGGAATTATGAAAAACTGAGTTTAAATTTATTTGGCTAAGGTGTATGTAAACTTTCAACTTCAACTCTATATCCTATGTCCTTGACCCAGATATCTATATATCATATATACTAGACCCAGGTGTCTATATATCATATATACTAGACCCAGGTATCTATATATCATATATACTATACCCAGGTATCTATATATCATATATACTAGACCCAGGTATCTATATATCATATATACTAGACCCAAGTGTTTATGTATCATATATACTAGACCCAGGTATCTATATATCATATATACTAGACCCAGGTATCTATATATCATATATACTAGACCCAGGTATCTATATATCATATATACTAGACCCAGGTATCTACGTATCATATATACTAGACCCAGGTGTCTATATATCATATATACTAGACCCAGGTGTCTATATATCATATATACTAGACCCAGGTGTCTATATATCATATATACTAGACCCAGGTATCTATATATCATATATACTAGACCCAGGTATCTATATATCATATATACTAGACCCAGGTGTCTATATATCATATATACTAGACCCAGGTATCTATATATAATATATACTAGACCCAGGTATCTATATATCATATATACTAGACCCAGGTGTCTATATATCATATATACTAGACCCAGGTATCTATGTATCATATATACTAGACCCAGGTGTCTATATATCATATATACTAGACCCAGGTATCTATGTATCATATATACTAGACCCAGGTGTCTATATATCATATATACTAGACCCAGGTATCTATGTATCATATATACTAGACCCAGGTGTCTATATATCATATATACTAGACCCAGGTATCTATATATCATATATACTAGACCCAGGTGTCTATATATCATATATACTAGACCCAGGTATCTATATATCATATATACTAGACCCAGGTATCTATATATCATATATACTAGACCCAGGTATCTATATATCATATATACTAGACCCAGGTATCTATATATCATATATACTAGACCCAGGTATCTATATATCATATATACTAGACCCAGGTATCTATATATCATATATACTAGACCCAGGTATCTATATATCATATATACTAGACCCAGGTATCTATATATCATATATACTAGACCCAGGTATCTATATATCATATATACTAGACCCAGGTGTTTATATATCATATATACTAGACCCAGGTATCTATATATCATATATACTAGACCCAGGTATCTATATATCATATATACTAGACCCAGGTATCTATATATCATATATACTAGACCCAGGTATCTATATATCATATATACTAGACCCAGGTATCTATATATCATATATACTAGACCCAGGTGTCTATATATCATATATACTAGACCCAGGTATCTATATATCATATATACTAGACCCAGGTGTCTATATCTCATATATACTAGACCCAGGTGTCTATATCTCATATATACTAGACCCAGGTATCTATGTGTCATATATACTAGACCCAGGTATCTATGTATCATATATACTAGACCCAGGTATCTATATATCATATATACTAGACCCAGGTATCTATATATCATATGTCGTATATCTATATATCATATGTCGTAGACCCAGGTATCTATATATCATATATACTACACCCAGGTATCTATATATCATATATACTAGACCCAGGTATCTATATATCATATATACTAGACCCAGGTATCTATATATCATATGTCGTAGACCCAGGTATCTATATATCATATATACTAGACCCAGGTATCTATGTATCATATATACTAGACCCAGGTATCTATATATCATATATACTAGACCCAGGTATCTATGTATCATATATACTAGACCCAGGTATCTATATATCATATATACTAGACCCAGGTATCTATATATCATATATACTAGACCCAGGTATCTATATATCATATATACTAGACCCAGGTATCTATATATCATATATACTAGACCCAGGTATCTATGTATCATATGTCGTAGACCCAGGTCATATATCATATATACTACACCCAGGTATCTATATATCATATATACTAGACCCAGGTATCTATGTATCATATATACTAGACCCAGGTATCTATATATCATATATACTAGACCCAGGTATCTATATATCATATATACTAGACCCAGGTATCTATATATCATATATACTAGACCCAGGTATCTATATATCATATATACTAGACCCAGGTATCTATGTATCATATGTCGTAGACCCAGGTATCTATATATCATATATACTACACCCAGGTATCTATATATCATATATACTAGACCCAGGTATCTATATATCATATATACTACACCCAGGTATCTATATATCATATATACTAGACCCAGGTATCTATATATCATATATACTAGACCCAGGTATCTATATATCATATATACTAGACCCAGGTGTCTATATATCATATATACTAGACCCAGGTATCTATATATCATATATACTAGACCCAGGTATCTATATATCATATATACTAGACCCAGGTATTTATGTATCATATATACTAGACCCAGGCATCTATATATCATATGTTGTAGACCCAAGTGTTTATGTATCATATATACTAGACCCAGGTGTCTATATATCATATAGACTAGACCCAGGTATCTATATATCATATACTAGACCCAGGTATCTATATATCATATATACTAGACCCAGGTATCTATATATCATATGTACTAGATACAAGTGTTTATGTATCATATATACTAGACCCAGGTATCTATATATCATATATACTAGACCCAGGTATCTATATATCATATATACTAGACCCAGGTATCTATATATCATATATACTAGACCCAGGTATCTATATATCATATGTCGTAGACCCAGGTATCTATATATCATATATACTATACCCAGGTATCTATATATCATATATACTAGACCCAGGTATCTATATATCATATATACTAGACCCAGGTATCTATATATCATATATACTAGACCCAGGTGTCTATATATCATATATACTAGACCCAGGTATCTATATATCATATATACTAGACCCAGGTATCTATATATCATATATACTAGACCCAGGTATCTATATATCATATATACTAGACCCAGGTGTCTATATCTCATATATACTAGACCCAGGTATCTATATATCATATATACTAGACCCAGGTGTCTATATCTCATATATACTAGACCCAGGTGTCTATATCTCATATATACTAGACCCAGGTATCTATGTGTCATATATACTAGACCCAGGTATCTATGTATCATATATACTAGACCCAGGTATCTATATATCATATATACTAGACCCAGGTATCTATATATCATATGTCGTAGACCCAGGTATCTATATATCATATATACTACACCCAGGTATCTATATATCATATATACTAGACCCAGGTATCTATATATCATATATACTAGACCCAGGTATCTATATATCATATGTCGTAGACCCAGGTATCTATATATCATATATACTAGACCCAGGTATCTATGTATCATATATACTAGACCCAGGTATCTATATATCATATATACTAGACCCAGGTATCTATGTATCATATATACTAGACCCAGGTATCTATATATCATATATACTAGACCCAGGTATCTATATATCATATATACTAGACCCAGGTATCTATGTATCATATATACTAGACCCAGGTATCTATATATCATATATACTAGACCCAGGTTCTATATATCATATATACTAGATCTATATATCATATATACTAGACCCAGGTATCTATATATCATATATACTAGACCCAGGTATTTATGTATCATATATACTAGACCCAGGTATCTATATATCATATATACTAGACCCAGGTATTTATGTATCATATATACTAGACCCAGGTATCTATATATCATATACTAGACCCAGGTATCTATATATCATATATACTAGACCCAGGTATCTATATATCATATATACTAGACCCAGGTATCTATATATCATATATACTAGACCCAGGTATCTATATAATAATACTAGACCCAGGTATCTATATATCATATATAATAGACCCAGGTATCTATATATCATATATACTATACCCAGGTATCTATATATCATATATACTAGACCCAGGTGTCTATATATCATATATACTATACCCAGGTATCTATATATCATATATACTAGACCCAGGTGTCTATATATCATATATACTAGACCCAGGTATCTATATATCATATATACTGACCCAGGTATCTATATATCATATATACTAGACCCAGGTATCTATATATCATATATACTAGACCCAGGTGTCTATATCTCATATATACTAGACCCAGGTATCTATATATCATATATACTAGACCCAGGTGTCTATATCTCATATATACTAGACCCAGGTGTCTATATCTCATACATAGACCCAGGTATCTATGTGTCATATATACTGACCCAGGTATCTATGTATCATATATACTAGACCCAGGTATCTATATATCATATATACTACCCAGGTATCTATATATCATATGTCGTAGACCCAGGTATCTATATATCATATGTCGTAGACCCAGGTATCTATATATCATATATACTACACCCAGGTATCTATATATCATATATACTAGACCCAGGTATCTATATATCATATATACTAGACCCAGGTATCTATATATCATATGTCGAGACCCAGGTATCTATATATCATATATACTAGACCCAGGTATCTATGTATCATATATACTAGACAGGTATCTATATATCATATATACTAGACCCAGGTATCTATGTATCATATATACTAGACCCAGGTATCTATATATCATATATACTAGACCCAGGTATCTATATATCATATACTAGACCCAGGTATCTATATATCATATATACTAGACCCAGGTATCTACATATATACTAGACCCAGGTATCTATGTATCATATGTCGTAGACCCAGGTATCTATATATCATATATACTACACCCAGGTATCTATATATCATATATACTAGACCCAGGTATCTATGCACATATATACTAGACCCAGGTATCTATATATCATATATACTAGACCCAGGTATCTATATATCATATATACTAGACCCAGGTATCACATATATACTAGACCCAGGTATCTATATATCATATATACTAGACCCAGGTATCTATGTATCATATGTCGTAGACCCAGGTATCATATATCATATACTACACCCAGGTATCTATATATCATATATACTAGACCCAGGTATCTATATATCATATATACTACACCCAGGTATCTATATATCATATATACTAGACCCAGGTATCTATATATCATATATACTAGACCCAGGTATCTATATATCATATATACTAGACCCAGGTGTCTATATATCATATATACTAGACCCAGACTATATCATATATACTAGACCCAGGTATCTATATATCATATATACTAGACCCAGGTATTTATGTATCATATATACTAGACCCAGGTATCTATATATCATATGTTGTAGACCCAAGTGTTTATGTATCATATATACTAGACCCAGGTGTCTATATATCATATAGACTAGACCCAGGTATCTATATATCATATATACTAGACCCAGGTATCTATATATCATATATACTAGACCCAGGTATCTATATATCATATGTACTAGATCCAAGTGTTTATGTATCATATATACTAGACCCAGGTATCTATATATCATATATACTAGACCCAGGTATCTATATATCATATATACTAGACCCAGGTATCTATATATCATATATATACAGACCCAGGTATCTACATATGTCAGACCCAGGTATCTATATATCATATATACTATACCCAGGTATCTATATATCATATATACTAGACCCAGGTGTCTATATATCATATATACTATACCCAGGTATCTATATATCATATACTAGACAGGTGTCTATATATCATATATACTAGACCCAGGTATCTATATATCATATATACTAGACCCAGGTATCACATATATACTAGACCCAGGTATCTATATATCATATATACTAGACCCAGGTGTCTATATCTCATATATGTATACCCAGGTATCTATATATCATATATACAGACCAGGTGTCTATATCTCTAATACAGACTGTCTATATCTCATACTAGACCCAGGTATCTACATATATACTAGACCCAGGTATCTATGTATCATATATACTAGACCCAGGTATCTATATATCTATATACTAGACCCAGGTATCTATATATCATATGTCGAGACCCAGGTATCTATATATCATATGATCGAGACCCAGGTATCTATATATCATATATACTACACCCAGGTATCTATATATCATATATACTAGACCCACTATATATCATATATACAGACCCAGGTATCTATATATCATATGTCGTAGACCCAGGTATCTATATATCATATATACTACCCAGGTATCTATGTATCATATATACTAGACCCAGTATCTATATATCATATATACTAGACCCAGGTATCTATGTATCATATACCCCTATCACATATATACTAGTGGTATCTATATATCATATATACAATGGTATCTCTGGGCATATATGGTAGACCCAGGACTATATATCATATATACTAGGGTATCTATATATCATATATATTGGGTATCTATATATCATATATACTAGACCCAGGTTTATATATCATATATACTAGACCCAGGTATTTATGTATCATATATACTAGACCCAGGTATCTATATATCATATATACTAGACCCAGGTATTTATGTATCATATATACTAGACCCAGGTGTCTATATATCATATGTCATAGACCCAGGTATCTATATATCATATGTCGTAGACCCAGGTATCTATATATCATATATACTAGACCCAGGTATTTATGTATCATATATACTAGACCCAGGTATCTATATATCATATGTCGTAGACCCAGGTGTTTATGTATTGATTAGAATCTTTATGGCACCTTACATGCAACGTTAACAGTGTTGACATACAGTACAGTTTTCACAGTTACTTTGTACTACTGATTCCTTGGGAGTAGCTGTATAAATGACAGTGATTGTAATTTCAATCTATCCATAAACATAGTAATGATTACCCACTATAAAGATCCATAGCACCAGTACTCAATGGAAATCATTGAAGACCATTGCTGTTAATATCCATGATAAAAGTACAATGAGGTTAAATAAAGGCAGGAACTCATCCAATATAATAAAATACAACATAATATAATAATATAGAATATAACAATATAACATTGAATAGAATAACTTTATTTTTCATACACTATCTGTTAAAAGTGGTGGTGTGATGTTTCACCCTTCTTGCCCAACGGGGCTGCCCTTAGCTTGGGCGCTACCACATCATTCACATAATAATGATCAGGGAAAAGTGGCACCCTATTCCATACATAGGGCACTATTTGGTACTAGAAACACACACACACACACACACACACACACACACACACACACACACACACACACACACACACACACACACACACACACACACACACACACACACACACACACACACACACACGCAAACATACACACACACCTATTCCATATATAGTGCACTATTTGGTGCTAGAAACACACACACACACACACACACACACACACACACACACACACACACACACACACACACACACACACACACACACACACACACACACACACACACACACACACACACACACACACACACACACACACACACACACACACACACACACACATCACTTCACACAAGGACACACACCCACACTCTGGTTAAAACTAGTGCACTATATAGGGGGTTATGACACCACCTCTAATACTAGATTGAACTGTAACTCAATAAGGTAGCATGTCCAGATAAAGACACTGATGCAGGACCTCAGCTACTCTGATGTTACACTTGCCTAGGTATGCATCCTAAACGACAGCCTATTCCCCTCACAGTGTGGTACTATTGGCCACGGTCCAATGGGCTCTGGGCAAAAAGTAGTGGACTATAAAGGGCATAGGGTGCCATTTGGGATGCATTTAGAAAACAAATCCTCCAGAACCGATGTGATCAATGACCTGAGGAACAGATATAACACACAGTGGGCTTTTTTTCACTCACTGTCAATAGTCCCAGGTCAATGGCTATAGATGTTCTAGGGGCCATGGTGTCTAGGGGTCCAGTCAATGGCTATAGATGTTCTAGGGGCCATAGTGTCTAGGGGTCCAGTCAATGGCTATAGATGTTCTAGGGGCCATAGTGTCTAGGGGTCCAGTCAATGGCTATAGATGTTCTAGGGGCCATAGTGTCTAGGGGTCCAGTCAATGGCTATATATGTTCTAGGGGCCATAGTGTCTAGGGGTCCAGTCAATGGCTATAGATGTTCTAGGGGCCATAGTGTCTAGGGGTCCAGTCAATGGCTATAGATGTTCTAGGGGCCATAGTGTCCAGGGGTCCAGTCAGTGGCTAGAGATGCTCTCGGGGCCATAGTGTCTAGGGGTCCAGTCAATGGCTATAGATGTTCTAGGGGCCATAGTCTCTAGGGGTCCAGTCAGTGGCTAGAGATGCTCTCGGGGCCATAGTGTCCAGAATGATCTCTACATTTGGTGCTTTTTAAGAATTGGTTCACTGGTTCGCTTCTATTTTTAGTGTCTGCTGCATTGATTTACAGGACATAATATTTTATATCATCTTACTTTACAGAAGTAATGTATTGGAGAGTATAGGCCCTTATGTAGTTGTCTAACTTCAAGGTTGTAAGCCGCAGTTTTTTAGAGGAACCCAGAGAGAGAGAGAGAGGGAGAGAGGGAGAGAAAGAGAGAGCTCTCTCACTACGAGGCAGATAAAGATAAATCCTCTTATTTCTCTCTGTCAAGTCATCACAGTCTGAAACAAAATACAAATTGAGATTGTAGCAAAAGGCTACGGCCGTCAACTGTTGACTCCAAGGGTTACAGGGGTGATTGAGTGTGGGGTTGAGAGCCTGAGGCTGACGACTAACAGTACTGTTACACAGACAAGGTCGTTTCAGTAGAGAGAATCGCCTCGGCACATAATCCACGTCTCTCTCTCTCTCCTGGCTACTTTGAACACTGGCTGGCCTCTTTGAAATTGATTACGGTTGAGGAACAATACTTGGGGAATAAGATCATCAAGACGGATGGAAGTAGGTTTATATACTTTATAAAAGACGTGATATACAGTTTATAGACGAGTGTCTCCATTAGGTCTGTTTGTGTTCGAGTGATTTATGGTTGTCCTACAACGCCAAATAGTAACAACGGCATCATGGACTGACTCCCAACTCTTTCAGAGACGCTCCTCTAACGTAAAGACACTCGCAGAGATTCAGTCTCTTTCATATCCCTTTTTAAATATATATATATATATATAATCGTCAGCTGAATTCAAAGGATGGAAATCCCATGAAGAGGTCTGCAGTTGTATGAATATGATTTAGCTGCCGACAAACACAACTAAATACAATTATAATGCGGTCAACAATCCTGCTAGGTTTGTAAACCATGTTGACCAGAGGCTTGGTCCAACCTTGATACTTTCTCTACATTCTCATCAATAACGCTAAAGACGGGAAAGTTATTTCCTTGTGTATAAAACTAATCTTTTCTTTTTATTGTATTTTAATGAAACAGTAGTTTGTTCTAAAGGCTCTAATTCATTCCATTTGTTATGTTTGGACAACTCATTAACGTGATCATCTATTATCATTAGAGAAGGAGATTTTAAGCTTCTTCTCCCTGGAGATGCCGTGGCAACAACGCCATTCCTTTTCTTCAGTTTGCATTAAAACAAATGTGAACCTGCTGATGCATTAGATTAATGTGCTCACTCAATGCCTGCTATAAAGAAACACTGGTCTAGTCCAGCTTGAAAACTAGAACAAGTGTTTCTCTCTCTCTCTCTCTCTCTCTCTCTCTCTCTCTCTCTCTCTCTCTCTGTCTCTGTCTCTGTCTCTGTCTCTGTCTCTGTCTCTGTCTCTCTGTCTCTGTCTCTCTCTGTCTCTGTCTCTCTGTCTCTCTGTCTCTCTGTCTCTCTCTCTCTCTCTCTCTCTCTCTCTCTCTCTCTCTCTCTCTCTCTGCTCTCTCTCTCTCTCTCTCTCTCTCTCTCTCTCTCTCTCTCTCTCTCTCTCTCTCTCTCTCTCTCTCTCTCTCTCTCTCTCTCTCTCTCTCTCTCTCTCTCTCTCTCTCTCTCTCTCTCTCTCTCTCTGTAAATGCCCCCCTCAGCTCAAACTCACACTCTTCCATGACAAGTTAGATCTCTAACATTCATTAGTCATTATTGTGCTTTGTAAGCTCTCTCGTGTGAGCCGAGACACGTAAGGCAATTGATTCATGAACGGTTCACACCTGATAACCCTTCGTCTCCCAAACCTTCTAATTCTCTATTTCTTTGTGATTGTAGCATGTCTACAGGTAGACCACAGAAGCCACATCCCTGATTGGCAGATGAGTGACAACCCTGATTAGAAGCACCTGCTGCTCATCGGTCGCTCACCTGTGCTCTTGAATTATAAAGATTTGTACCTAAACACTGAAGGAGGGTGATGAGCCAAAACGTCGCCGTACACTATTCCTGATGTAAGCTTTACGCTAAATCATTTTGAGTGTGGACCCATCACACTTTGTTTTTGCTTATTGTGCTTTATGAAAATATGATTCATCCTTTTGTTCCATCTACTAAAGCAACAAGGGATAGCAGAACGTACGTATCTATCGGTCATTGAAGGCAATTCGACGTGAAATGAAGAAGGCATAATAAAATAACCTCAGGAATACCGTGGAATTCCTTCAAGGTGCATACTGTCTGAATACATGTTTTTCAATTCAGAAAAAGCCATGGTAGCTCTGCTCTGCTCTGACAACATTATCATATCAACATCAGGCCAGAACACCTCTAGACGGTGATCTCTGGATTTGAGTTACAGTATAGTTGTATTAACTACAGCAGAGAGATCCTCCTATCCTCCATGTCTGAACTACAGCAGAGTGATCCTCCTATCCTCCATTTCTGAACTACAGCAGAGTGATCCTCCTATCGTCCATGTCTAAACTACAGAGAGTGATCCTCCTATCCTCCATGTCTGAACTACAGCAGAGTGATCCTCCTATCCTCCATGTCTGAACTACAGCAGAGTGATCCTCCTATCCTCCATGTCTGAACTACAGCAGAGTGATCCTCCTATCGTCCATGTCTAAACTACAGCAGAGTGATCCTCCTATCCTCCATGTCTAAACTACAGCAGAGTGATCCTCCTATCCTCCATGTCTGAACTACAGCAGAGATCCTCCTATCCTCCATGTCTGAACTACAGCAGAGTGATCCTCCTATCCTCCATGTCTGAACTACAGCAGAGTGATCCTCCTATCCCATGTCTAAACTACAGCAGAGTGATCCTCCTATCCTCCATGTCTAAACTACAGCAGAGTGATCCTCCTATCCTCCATGTCTAAAACTACAGCAGAGTGATCCTCCTATCCTCCATGTCTGAACTACAGCAGAGAGATCCTCCTATCCTCCATGTCTGAACTACAGCAGAGTGATCCTCCTATCCTCCATGTCTGAACTACAGCAGAGTGATCCTCCTATCGTCCATGTCTAAACTACAGCAGAGTGATCCTCCTATCCTCCATGTCTAAACTACAGCAGAGTGATCCTCCTATCCTCCATGTCTGAACTACAGCAGAGATCCTCCTATCCTCCATGTCTGAACTACAGCAGAGTGATCCTCCTATCCTCCATGTCTGAACTACAGCAGAGTGATCCTCCTATCCTCCATGTCTGAACTACAGCAGAGTGATCCTCCTATCCTCCATGTCTGAACTACAGCAGAGTGATCCTCCTATCCTCCATGTCTGAACTACAGCAGAGTGATCCTCCTATCCTCCATGTCTGAACTACAGCAGAGAGATCCTCCTATCCTCCATGTCTGAACTACAGCAGAGTGATCCTCCTATCCTCCATGTCTGAACTACAGCAGAGTGATCCTCCTATCCTCCATGTCTGAACTACAGCAGAGTGATCCTCCTATCCTCCATGTCTAAACTACAGCAGAGTGATCCTCCTATCCTCCATGTCTGAACTACAGCAGAGTGATCCTCCTATCCTCCGTGTCTGAACTACAGCAGAGTGATCCTCCTATCCTCCATGTCTGAACTACAGCAGAGTGATCCTCCTATCCTCCATGTCTGAACTACAGCAGAGATCCTCCTATCCTCCATGTCTGAACTACAGCAGAGAGATCCTCCTATCCTCCATGTCTGAACTACAGCAGAGTGATCCTCCTATCCTCCATGTCTAAACTACAGCAGAGTGATCCTCCTATCCTCCGTGTCTGAACTACAGCAGAGTGATCCTCCTATCCTCCATGTCTGAACTACAGCAGAGTGATCCTCCTATCCTCCATGTCTGAACTACAGCAGAGTGATCCTCCTATCGTCCATGTCTAAACTACAGCAGAGTGATCCTCCTATCCTCCATGTCTAAACTACAGCAGAGTGATCCTCCTATCCTCCATGTCTGAACTACAGCAGAGTGATCCTCCTATCCTCCATGTCTAAACTATGCAGAGTCCTCCTATCCTCCATGTCTGAACTACAGCAGAGTGATCCTCCTATCCTCCATGTCTAAACTACAGCAGAGTGATCCTCCTATCGTCCATGTCTGAACTACAGCAGAGTGATCCTCCTATCCTCCATGTCTGAACTACAGCAGAGTGATCCTCCTATCCTCCATGTCTAAACTACAGCAGAGTGATCCTCCTATCGTCCATGTCTAAACTACAGCAGTGTTCTTCAGTCCTGGTCCAGGGGACCCCATAGCCAGGTCCCAGGACTGTTTTGCTGCATCACCAAATCCTATTACAATCACTTAAAGACATGTTTCTCGTGAAGGCATTCAAGTGTATAGAGGATAGACATCATATGTTGGTTGTAATCTGATTCAGGTGATGATTGATATAATACTGTCATTACTTGTTGACCAAGTAGTAATATGACAACTTGAGTCTTTGAGTGTTTTTTTCCTTTAGACCTTTCCCCCTAAGAACGTATTCATTTCCTATCAAATATGGAAAGTTTCTGCGTCTGTAATTAAAAACTGCCGGCAGTGTAAAGGAAACGCTAGTTTTTTCTGACACTGATATATTCAACATAGATCATCTTCACTTATTTTGACTTGCTAATTAATCAGCATTATTTATTCAGGGGGACAAAACTAACTTTTGTAATTAGCAAATTGCTTTATCTATTACGGCACACTCAGCAAGACTAAGGGGAAACTTCTCATTTGAGCAGGAATGGATAAATGAAGTATTGGCGTTGAAGATTTAACCAATTTAGGTAAATGTATTTGAATTTACAGATGAACACCTTGTGGGAGGTTAAAGCTTGATATGGATAATGATGTAAGTTAACATTTCATTCTACACCTAAAATTGAGATTTCTTACAGAACGCTCAGTTTGTAGCTTTTCTCACTGAATTGAATTTGTGGCAACACTCGTCTGGTCACAGATTGGATTGTTGCAGAATTCAACCACTAATTGATGTCACAATGAGGACCTTGTCACATGTTGTCCTCTACCCTGATATTAAGGAGGTTTTGACATGGGAGCAACATTTTGAGAAATACTGTATGCAAGTATATATAGAGAGACAATGTATATATATATTTTTATTTTTATTTATTTTTTAAATACTGTACGCAAGTATATATAGAGATACAAAATATTATATATTAATATATATATATATATATATATATATATTATTTATTTTTTATTTATTTTTGAAATACTGTACAATATATATATATATTATATTTTATTTTATTTATTTATTTTAGAAATACTGTACGCAATATATATATATATATATTGTTTCTCTCCTCAATGTGGTGACAATAGCGATAACAGGACGACGGTCTGGTCTGACGTCTCCAAGCTCAACACATAAGTAGCAAGCAGACACTTAAAGAGATTGAACGAGACCTTAAGTTCATAACATATTGTTCGAATTGGAATTCGCAAACATATCCTACAAACTGCTTTTTATTTATTTTAGCAGTATGTAAAATATTATACAAAATGGATGACGTTGTAAATAAATTGTTTAACACTTTAGTGAGAGCTCTTTTATTAAAAACAACTGGCTGAAATTAGAAAAATCATTTAAAACACATCTTTAATTTTTTAAAAAGGAGACATTAGAGATTGGTGCATCCATTTTTGGACTTTAAATCAATCTTGAAGAATATAACCTACGAGCTTAATTCAACTGTCGGATTGCCCGTTAAGACAGGAGATCATGAACACTAGACAGCTGTGGAGGACGGAACCTATTGGTTACATTATGAGCTAAGCACAAGGTAATCACAATTAACGTCCAAGTCATGACACGATCCATCACCTATAACACTCACCCAGTTCCCAATTAAAGCCAAACATATTGCAATACATTCAGGAGAGAACATGAATACAATGTAATGGCACATCCTTCACTTGGTTCATTATGGGGCATTACCATGATATTAGAGTCCTCTGAAAGGGTGGTTTGGTCAGTCAAGCTTTCAATGTTTTGGGTCTGTTAGCTCTTTGAGAACGTGAAGAGGTGGAGCTCAACACTATTCCCTATGTAGTGCACTACTTTTGACAAGGGTCCACATGGCGCTCGTCAAAAGTAGTGCCCTATGTGGGGAATAGGGTGCCCTTTGGGACATAAGCAGGTTTTTACACTAAAGCCTCCATAGCTCTCTAGTCTGTAAATAGCCTGTAATCTCCCTTCCCTCCATTAGAGGAACGACACCAAATACACACGCTAAGTACCTGCTAAATAAATGAGCCACGGTCTCATTTTAGTTCAATGCCACTTGGAATCTTTATGATGCTTCCAATGCCTTCTGGGGCCTTAGTCGTGTCCATTTTGTATTGGTGCAAACGTGTTCCTAAACAAGCGTCAAAGTCATTTCCTGTTTTCTAACTACAGTTTGGGTAGTACAGGCCATGCCCTGCACTTCAAAATTTCACGATGGCTACATAGATTTATATTTTATTTAGCTTTTATTTTATTTTATATAACCTCCTAATATGACCTCCACCAAGACCCGTCTTCGCTGAAGGAAAAGCTGCAGATAAGAAATGAGCAGAGAGTGTCTACAAATCATCCAGACGTCTCTAGCTAATTATCAACCTTACAAAAATGACAATGGTTTTAGTTCCTTCAATCATGGCCTGGACTCCAAGACACCTTCCTCCTCTTCAGCGTGATTACACTACAATTGATACCCAGGTAATTGATAATGCCTTTGTGAATAATGCTGTCAATTTGCCCCCTAAATCCCATTTCTGTGGCCATCTGGGCCAGCCTAAATGGCTCCCCGGAGACCTAGAGGTAATAGATGGTAATTACTCACAAGTCATTTACTTTTAGAAGTGTTTAGTGCTTATCTGTTTTACAATTAAAATGGAAACAAGCTGCTTCACATACTTATTCTAAAATAGTGTGTGCTTTACTTTGCTTGTTCCTCCACCGATGACAATACTACAATGTATTACCAGAGCTCTTCTCTTTCACTTCACAGACACATTAGGGTCTATCCAGGAAGACAGTTACGTAGCTTTATCTCTGAGCAATGCCAGCCAATTTGGCCATAGTATATGTTCAGAAATTATAAAATATAGTGCTTTCGAATGTGAGGTTTCACAATAATCCCACAGCAGTTACAGATGACACACGCAGGCAAAAATGACACTGTGAACTAAAATAGGTGATGTACTATAAAACACTACACTTCCTCATATGAAAAACTGTAAAACACTACACTTCCTCATATGAAATACTGTAAAACACTACACTTCCTCATATGAAATACTGTAAAACACTCCACTTCCTGATATGAAATACTGTACAACTCTACCCTTTCTAATATGAAATACTGTAAAACACTACACTTCCTCATGTGAAAAACTGTAAAATACTACACTTCCTTGTAATAAAACTGTAAAACACTACACTTCCTCGTGAAATATTGTTAATCACTACACTTTCTAATATAAAATACTGTAAAACACTAAACTTCCTAATATGAAATAGTGTTTTACAATATGAAATACTGTAAAACACTACACTTCCTCATGAAATACTGTAAAACACTACATTTTCTAATATGAAATACTGTAAAACACTAAACTTCATAACATGAAATACTGTAAAACACTACACTTTCTAATATGAAATACTGTAAAACAATACACTTTCTAATATGAAATACTGTAAAACACTAAACTTCATAACATGAAATACTGTAAAACACTACACTTTCTCATATGAAATACTGTAAAACACTACACTTCCTAATATGAAATACTGTAAAACACTACACTTCCTAATATGAAATACTGTAAAACACTACACTTCCTCATGAAATACTGTAAAACACTACATTTTCTAATATGAAATACTGTAAAACACTAAACTTCATAACATGAAATACTGTAAACACTACACTTTCTAATATGAAATACTGTAAAACAATACACTTTCTAATATGAAATACTGTAAAACACTAAACTTCATAACATGAAATACTGTAAAACACTACACTTTCTCATATGAAATACTGTAAAACACTACACTTCCTAATATGAAATACTGTAAAACACTACACTTCCTCATATAGTGATCTTGTTCATTTATATTCAAGAAGCTTGTATTAAGACACAGAAGGGTAAGCATAAAAGGGTATGAATTATTTGACTGTAGGGGACACTCCAGTCCTCTCTCCTACACTTGCTGACACGCTTAAAAACTTCCCCTCCTCTATTTGCATAAGGACATTATGCATGTTAACAGATTCAGCCTCTGAGCTCTAAAGGGGAACAGTTTACACTACAGTAATGTGACTGAGCCGGAGTCCGTTTCTACCTTACTTATACTTATGTGAATGTCTAACTGTGTTTTGGTAATTCAGTCACAGAATCCCTAGTTTATGTTGAACTAAACTATAGAATGATTAGAGCCCGTGAGACCAGTTCTTTGTGGGGGAGTGTAAGTGTGCACGTTTGCTTGTGTGTACACGTGCACGTCCGTGCGTAGGGGGGACACAATGGAAAATAGGGAGTAAGGATTACTTAGCAGTAACCCATTAATGGAGACAGAGGCTTGAGCTTTTGGCACCACCTTATACCTGGTGTTATACAGTAGTCAACCACCTTATTTATACCTGGTGTACAGTAGCCAACCACCTTATACCTGGTGTACAGTAGTCAACCACCTTATACAGTAGTCAACCACCTTATACAGTAGTCAACCACCTTATACAGTAGTCAACCACCTTATACCTGGTGTACAGTAGCCAATACCACCTTATACCTGGTGTACAGTAGTCAACCACCTTATACAGTAGTCAACCACCTTATACAGTAGTCAACCACCTTATACCTGGTGTAGTAGTCAACCACCTTATACAGTAGTCAACCACCTTATACAGTAGTCAACCACCTTATACAGTAGTCAACCACCTTATACAGTAGTCAACCACCTTATACAGTAGTCAACCACCTTATACAGTAGTCAACCACCTTATACAGCAGTCAACCACCTTATACAGTAGTCAACCACCTTATACAGCAGTAGTCAACCACCTTATACAGTAGTCAACCACCTTATACCAACCACCTTATACAGTAGTCAACCACCTTATACAGTAGTCAACCACCTTATACAGTAGTCAACCACCTTATACAGTAGTCAACCACCTTATACAGTAGTCAACCACCTTATACAGTAGTCAACCACCTTATACAGTAGTCAACCACCTTATACAGTAGTCAACCACCCTGGTGTACAGTAGTCAACCACCTTATACAGTAGTCAACCACCTTATACCTGGTGTACAGTAGTCAACCACCTTATACCTGGTGTACAGTAGTCAACCACCTTATACAGTAGTCAACCTGCCTTATACAGTAGTCAACCACCTTATACCTGGTGTACAGTAGTCAACCACCTTAAACCTGGTGTACAGTAGTCAACCACCTTATACAGTAGCCAACCACCTTATACAGTAGTCAACCACCTTATACAGTAGTCAACCACCTTATACCTGGTGTACAGTAGTCAACCACCTTATACAGTAGTCAACCACCTTATACAGTAGTCAACCACCTTATACCTGGTGTACAGTATTCAACCACCTTATACCTGGTGTACAGTAGTCAACCACCTTATACAGTAGTCAACCACCTATACAGTAGTCCCAGCCACCTTATACAGTAGTCAACCACCTTATACAGTAGTCAACCACCTTATTTATACCTGGTGTACAGTAGTCAACCACCTTATACCTGGTGTACAGTAGTCAACCACCTTATACAGTAGTCAACCACCTTATACAGTAGTCAACCACCTTATACAGTAGTCAACCACCTTATACAGTAGTCATCCACCTTATACAGTAGTCATCCACCTTATACAGTAGTCAACCACCTTATACAGTAGTCAACCACCTTATACAGTAGTCAACCACCTTATCCAGTAGTCAACCACCTTATACAGTAGTCAACCACCTTATACAGTAGTCAACCACCTTATACAGTAGTCAACCACCTTATACAGTAGTCAACCACCTTATACAGTAGTCATCCACCTTATACAGTAGTCATCCACCTTATACAGTAGTCAACCACCTTATACAGTAGTCAACCACCTTATACAGTAGTCAACCACCTTATCCAGTAGTCAGCCACCTTATACAGTAGTCAACCACCTTATACAGTAGTCAACCACCTTATACAGTAGTCAACCACCTTATACAGTAGTCAACCACCTTATACCTGGTGTACAGTAGTCAACCACCTTATACCTGGTGTACAGTAGTCAACCACCTTATACCTGGTGTACAGTAGTCAACCACCTTATACAGTAGTCAACCACCTTATACAGTAGTCAACCACCTTATACAGTAGCCAACCACCTTATACAGTAGTTAACCACCTTATACAGTAGTCAACCACCTTATACAGTAGTCAACCACCTTATACAGTAGTTAACCACCTTATACAGTAGTCAACCACCTTATACAGTAGTCAACCACCTTATACAGTAGTCAACCACCTTATACAGTAGTTAACCACCTTATACAGTAGTCAACCACCTTATACAGTAGTCAACCACTATATACCTGGTGTACAGTAGTCAACCACCTTATACAGTAGTCAACCACCTTATACAGTAGTCAACCACCTTATACAGTAGTCAACCACCTTATACAGTAGTCCAACCACCTTATACCTGGTGTACAGTAGTCAACCACCTTATACAGTAGTCAACCACCTTATACCTGGTGTACAGTAGTCAACCACCTTATACAGTAGTCAACCACCTTATACAGTAGTCAACCACTTTATACCTGGTGTACAGTAGTCAACCACCTTATACAGTAGTCAACCACCTTATACCTGGTGTACAGTAGTCAACCACCTTATACCTGGTGTACAGTAGTCAACCACCTTATACCTGGTGTACAGTAGTCAACCACCTTATACAGTAGCCAACCACCTTATACAGTCAACCACCTTATACAGTAGTCAACCACCTTATACAGTAGTCAACCACCTTATACAGTAGTCAGCCACCTTATACCTTATCCAGCAGTCAACCACCTTATACCTGGTGTACAGTAGTCAACCACCTTATACAGTAGTCAACCACCTTATCTGGTGTACAGTAGTCAACCACCTTATACCTGGTGTACAGTAGTCAACCACCTTATACAGTAGTCAACCACCTTATACAGTAGTCAACCACCTTATACAGTAGTCAACCACCTTATACAGTAGTCAACCACCTTATTTATACCTGGTGTACAGTAGTCCAACCACCTTATACCTGGTGTACAGTAGTCAACCACCTTATACAGTAGTCAACCACCTTATACAGTAGTCAACCACCTTATACAGTAGTCAACCATACCTTATACAGTAGTCATCCACCTTATACAGTAGTCATCCACCTTATACAGTAGTCAACCACCTTATACAGTAGTCCAGCCACCTTATACAGTAGTCAACCACCTTATCCAGTAGTCAACCACCTTATACAGTAGTCAACCACCTTATACAGTAGTCAACCACCTTATACAGTAGTCAACCACCTTATACAGTAGTCATCCACCTTATACAGTAGTCATCCACCTTATACAGTAGTCAACCACCTTATACAGTAGTCAACCACCTTATCCAGTAGTCAACCACCTTATACAGTAGTCAACCACCTTATACAGTAGTCAACCACCTTATACAGTAGTCAACCACCTTATACAGTAGTCAACCACCTTATACCTGGTGTACAGTAGTCAACCACCTTATACCTGGTGTACAGTAGTCAACCACCTTATACCTGGTGTACAGTAGTCAACCACCTTATACAGTAGTCAACCACCTTATACAGTAGTCAACCACCTTATACAGTAGCCAACCACCTTATACAGTAGTTAACCACCTTATACAGTAGTCAACCACCTTATACAGTAGTCAACCACCTTATACAGTAGTTAACCACCTTATACAGTAGTCAACCACCTTATACAGTAGTCAACCACCTTATACAGTAGTCAACCACCTTATACAGTAGTTAACCACCTTATACAGTAGTCAACCACCTTATACAGTAGTCAACCACTATATACCTGGTGTACAGTAGTCAACCACCTTATACAGTAGTCAACCACCTTATACAGTAGTCAACCACCTTATACAGTAGTCAACCACCTTATACAGTAGTCAACCACCTTATACAGTAGTCAACCACCTTATACCTGGTGTACAGTAGTCAACCACCTTATACAGTAGTCAACCACCTTATACAGTAGATCAACCACCTATACAGTAGTCAACCACCTTATACCTGGTGTACAGTAGTCAACCACCTTATACAGTAGTCAACCACCTATACAGTAGTCAACCACCTTATACAGTAGTCAACCACCTTATACAGTAGTCAACCACCTTATACCTGGTGTACAGTAGTCAACCACCTTATACAGTAGTCAACCACCTTATACAGTAGTCAACCACCTTATACAGTAGTCAACCACCTTATACCTGGTGTACAGTAGTCAACCACCTTATACAGTAGTCAACCACCTTATACAGTAGTCAACCACCTTATACCTGGTGTACAGTAGTCAACCACCTTATACAGTAGTCAACCACCTTATACAGTAGTCAACCACCTTATACAGTAGTCAACCACCTTATACAGTAGTCAACCACCTTATACCTGGTGTACAGTAGTCAACCACCTTATACAGTAGTCAACCACCTTATACAGTAGTCAACCACCTTATACAGTAGTCAACCACCTTATACAGTAGTCATCCACCTTATACCTGGTGTACAGTAGTCAACCACCTTATACAGTAGTCAACCACCTTATACAGTAGTCAACCACCTTATACAGTAGTCATCCACCTTATACAGTAGTCAACCACCTTATACCTGGTGTACAGTAGTCAACCACCTTATACCTGGTGTACAGTAGTCAACCACCTTATACAGTTGTCAACCACCTTATACAGTAGTCAACCACCTTATACAGTAGTCAACCACCTATACAGTAGTCAACCACCTTATACCTGGTGTACAGTAGTCAACCACCTTATCTGGTGTACAGTAGTCAACCACCTTATACCTGGTGTACAGTAGTCAACCACCTTATACAGTAGTCAACCACCTTATACAGTAGTCAACCACCTTATACCTGGTGTACAGTAGTCAACCACCTTATACCTGGTGTACAGTAGTCAACCACCTTATACCTGGTGTACAGTAGTCAACCACCTTATACAGTAGTCAACCACCTTATACAGTAGTCAACCACCTTATACCTGGTGTACAGTAGTCAACCACCTTATACCTGGTGTACAGTAGTCAACCACCTTATACCTGGTGTACAGTAGTCAACCACCTTATACAGTAGTCAACCACCTTATACAGTAGTCAACCACCTTATACAGTAGTCAACCACCTTATACCTGGTGTACAGTAGTCAACCACCTTATACAGTAGTCAACCACCTTATACAGTAGTCAACCACCTTATACAGTAGTCAACCACCTTATTTATACCTGGTGTACAGTAGTCAACCACCTTATACAGTAGTCAACCACCTTATACAGTAGTCAACCACCTTATTTATACCTGGTGTACAGTAGTCAACCACCTTATTTATACCTGGTGTACAGTAGTCAACCACCTTATACAGTAGATCAACCACCTTATACAGTAGTCAACCACCTTATACAGTAGTCAACCACCTTATTTATACCTGGTGTACAGTAGTCAACCACCTTATACCTGGTGTACAGTAGTCAACCACCTTATACCTGGTGTACAGTAGTCAACCACCTTATACATTAGTCAACCACATATACAGTAGTCAACCACCTTATACAGTAGTCAACCACCTTATACCTGGTGTACAGTAGTCAACCACCTTATACCTGGTGTACAGTAGTCAACCACCTTATACCTGGTGTACAGTAGTCAACCACCTTATACCTGGTGTACAGTAGTCAACCACCTTATACCTGGTGTACAGTAGTCAACCACCTTATACCTGGTGTACAGTAGTCAACCACCTTATACCTGGTGTACAGTAGTCAACCACCTTATACCTGGTGTACAGTAGTCAACCACCTTATACCTGGTGTACAGTAGTCAACCACCTTATACAGTAGTCAACCACCTTATGAGTAGTCAACCACCTTATACAGTAGTCAACCACCTTATACAGTAGTCAACCACCTTATACAGTAGTCAACCACCTTATACCTGGTGTACAGTAGTCCAACCACCTTATACAGTAGTCAACCACCTTATACAGTAGTCAACCACCTTATACAGTAGTCAACCACCTTATTTATACCTGGTGTACAGTAGTCAACCACCTTATTTATACCTGGTGTACAGTAGTCAACCACCTTATACAGTAGTCAACCACCTTATACAGTAGTCAACCACCTTATATCAAATCAAATCAAAGCAAATCAAATGTATTTATATAGCCCTTCGTACATCAGCTGATATCTCAAAGTGCTGTACAGAAACCAGCCTAAAACCCCAAACGGCAAACAATGCAGGTGTAAACGCGATGGCTAGGAAAAACTCCCTAGAAAGGCCAAAACCTAGGAAGAAACCTAGAGAGGAACCGGGCTATGTGGGGTGGCCAGTCCTCTTCTGGCTGTGCGGGTAGAGATTATAACAGAACATGACCAAGATGTTCAAATGTTCATAAATGACCAGCATGGTCGAATAATAATAAGGCAGAACAGTTGAAACTGGAGCAGCAGCACAGTCAGGTGGACTGGGGACAGCAAGGAGCCATCATGTCAGGTAGTCCTGGGGCACGGTCCTAGGGCTCAGGTCCTCCGAGAGAGAGAAAGAAAGAGAGAATTAGAGAGAGCATATGTGGGGTGGCCAGTCCTCTTCTGGCTGTGCCGGGTGGAGATTATAACAGAACGTGGCCAAGATGTTCAAATGTTCATAAATGACCAGCATGGTTGAATAATAGTAAGGCAGAACAGTTGAAACTGGAGCAGGAGCATGGCCAGGTGGACTGGGGACAGCAAGGAGTCCTCATGTCAGGTAGTCCTGGGACATGGTCCTAGGGCCCAGGCCAGTTGAAACTGGAGCAGCAGCATGGCCAGGTGGACTGGGGACAGCAAGGAGTCATCATGTCAGGTAGTCCTGGGGCATGGTCCTAGGGCTCAGGTCCTCAGAGAGAGAGAAAGAAAGAGAGAAGGAGAGAATTAGAGAACACACACTTAGATTCACACAGGACACCGAATAGGACAGGAGAAGTACTCCAGATATAACAAACTGACCCTAGCCCCGACACATAAACTACTGCAGCATAAATACTGGAGGCTGAGACAGGAGGGGTCAGGAGACACTGTGGCCCCATCCGAGGACACCCCGGACAGGGCCAAACAGGAAGGATATAACCCCACCCACTTTGCCAAAGCACAGCCCCCACACCACTAGAGGGATATCTTCAACCACCAACTTACCATCCTGAGACAAGGCCGAGTATAGCCCACAAAGATCTCCGCCACGGTAACCCAAGGGGGGCAACCCAGACAGGCCGACCACAACAGTGAATCAACCCACCCAGGTGACGCACTCCCCCAGGGACGGCACGAGAGAGCCCCAGCAAGCCAGTGACTCAGCCCCGTAACAGGGTTAGAGGCAGAGAATCCCAGTGGAAAGAGGGGAACCGGCCAGGCAGAGACAGCAAGGGCGGTTCGTTGCTCCAGAGCCTTTCCGTTCACCTTCCCACTCCTGGGCCAGACTACACTCAATCATATGACCCACTGAAGAGATGAGTCTTCAGTAAAGACTTAAAGGTTGAGACCGAGTTTGCGTCTCTGACATGGGTAGGCAGACCGTTCCATAAAAATGGAGCTCTATAGGAGAAAGCCCTGCCTCCAGCTGTTTGCTTAGAAATTCTAGGGACAATTAGGAGGCCTGCGTCTTGTGACCGTAGCGTACGTGTAGGTATGTACGGCAGGACCAAATCAGAGAGGTAGGTAGGAGCAAGCCCATGTAATGCTTTGTAGGTTAGCAGTAAAACCTTGAAATCAGCCCTTGCTTTGACAGGAAGCCAGTGTAGAGAGGCTAGCACTGGAGTAATATGATCAAATTTTTTGGTTCTAGTCAGGATTCTAGCAGCCGTATTTAGCACTAACTGAAGTTTATTTAGTGCTTTATCCGGGTAGCCGGAAAATAGAGCATTGCAGTAGTCTAACCTAGAAGTGACAAAAGCATGGATTAATTTTTCTGCATCATTTTTGGACAGAAAGTTTCTGATTTTTGCAATGTTACGTAGATGGAAAAAAGCTGTCCTCGAAATGGTCTTGATATGTTCTTCAAAAGAGAGATCAGGGTCCAGAGTAACGCCGAGGTCCTTCACAGTTTTATTTGAGACGACTGTACAACCATTAAGATTAATTGTCAGATTCAACAGAAGATCTCTTTGTTTCTTGGGACCTAGAACAAGCATCTCTGTTTTGTCCGAGTTTAATAGTAGAAAGTTTGCAGCCATCCACTTCCTTATGTCTGAAACACATGCTTCTAGCGAGGGCAATTTTGGGGCTTCACCATGTTTCATTGAAATGTACAGCTGTGTGTCATCCGCATAGCAGTGAAAGTTTACATTATGTTTTCGAATAACATCCCCAAGAGGTAAAATATATAGTGAAAACAATAGTGGTCCTAAAACAGAACCTTGAGGAACACCGAAATGTACAGTTGATTTGTCAGAGGACAAACCATTCACAGAGACAAACTGATATCTTTCCGACAGATAAGACCTAAACCAGGCCAGAACATGTCCGTGTAGACCAATTTGGGTTTCCAATCTCTCCAAAAGAATGTGGTGATCGATGGTATCAAAAGCAGCACTAAGGTCTAGGAGCACGAGGACAGATGCAGAGCCTCGGTCCGATGCCATTAAAATGTCATTTACCACCTTCACAAGTGCCGTCTCAGTGCTATGATGGGGTCTAAAACCAGACTGAAGCATTTCGTATACATTGTTTGTCTTCAGGAAGGCAGTGAGTTGCTGCGCAACAGCCTTCTAAAATCTTTGAGAGGAATGGAAGATTCGATATAGGCCGATAGTTTTTTATATTTTCTGGGTCAAGGTTTGGCTTTTTCAAGAGAGGCTTTATTACTGCCACTTTTAGTGAGTTTGGTACACATCCAGTGGATAGAGAGCCGTTTATTATGTTCAACATAGGAGGGCCAAGCACAGGAAGCAGCTCTTTCAGTAGTTTAGTTGGAATAGGGTCAGTATACAGCTTGAAGGTTTAGAGGCCATGATTATTTTCATCATTGTGTCAGAGATATAGTACTAAAACACTTGGCGTCTCTCTTGATCCTAGGTCCTGGCAAGTTGTGCAGACTCAGGACAGCTGAGGTTTGGAGGAATACGCAGGTTTAAAGAGGAGTCCGTGGTCTTTCTAATAATCATAATCTTTTCCTCAAAGAAGTTCATGAATTTATCACTGCTAAAGTGAAAGTCATCCTCTCTTGGGAATGCTGTTTTTAGTTAGCTTTGCCACAGTATCAAAAAGGAATTCGGATTGTTCTTATTTTCCTCATTAAGTTAAAAATAGGACGATCGAGCAGCAGTAAGGGCTCTTCGGTACTGCACGGTACCGTCCTTCCAAGCTAGTCGGAAAGACTTCAGTTTGGTGTGGCGCCATTTCCGTTCCAATTTTCTGGAAGCTTGCTTCAGAGCTCGGGTATTTTCTGTGTACCAGGGAGCTAGTTTCTTATGAGACATTTTTTTAGTTTTTAGGGGTGCAACTGCATCTAGGGTATTGCGCAAGGTTAAATTGAGATCCTCAGTTAGGTGGTTAACGGATTTTTGTCCTCTGGCGTCCTTGGGTAGGCAGAGGGAGTCTGGAAGGGCATCAAGGAATCTTTGTGTTGTCTGTGAATTTATAGCACGACTTTTGATGTTCCTTGGTTGGGGTCTGAGCAGATTATTTGTTGCAATTGCAAACGTAATAAAATGGTGGTCCGATAGTCCAGGATTATGAGGAAAAACATTAAGATCCACAACATTTATTCCATGGGACAAAACTAGGTCCAGCGTATGACTGTGACAGTGAGTGGGTCCAGAGACATGTTGTACCTGCTGTACAGCAGTCAACCACAGTGACTTAGTGTTAAAGGTTATGAAAGGCACTGATGATGGGGAGGCAGATATTTCAGATCAAAGACACACAGTGTCCTGAGTGTGAATATACAGTCTTCTCTATGAGGGTATCCAAGGACACCCAGGGCTACGTCCCAAATGGACCCCTGTACCCTTTAAAGTGCAGTGCTTTTGCCAGGTCCCGTAGGGAATAGGGAGCCATTTGAGATGTAATCCTGCCAGGCTACATCGTTTCTTATTGGCGCAGAAATGTCTTTACTACAATATGTGCTGTAGCTGGACACAGAGAGAGGAGGAGAAAAGAGGAGAGGAGGAAGAGAGGAGAGGTGAGGTGAGGAGAGGAGAGGTGAGGTGAGGAGAGGAGAGGAGAGGAGAGGAGAGGAGAGGAGAGGAGGAGAGGAGAGGAGAGGAGAGGAGAGGAGAGGAGAGGAGAGGAGAGGAGAGGAGAGGAGAGGAGGTAAGAGAGGTCATATAGAAGCAGACAGAGACTCCGCCATGACACTGTGACATGTTCAGATCCACTCCAGTGAACTGTGCCTTGCACAACAACATGAAACAAGGAAATGAGCCACAAACACTGCTTTCCTGACCCCTTAGCGACCCCAACATGCACTCTTACTACATGAGTGTGTGTGTGAGTGTGTGCGTACACACACACACACACACACAAACACTCGTGCATGCACAGACACATGTACTCACACATTCACTTACGCGCACGTACGTACTCACGTGCACAATCACACACACATTTATATTCAAACCCAGAAGGTCAATGACATACAAAACCATTTGATAGAGCCAAGTTATGAGAAATCAACAGATTGGTGAGGGGTTAGTTTTAGTATATTCTAAGGCTGTAAGTATACTGAGCAAAAATATAAATGCAACATGTAAGGTGTTGGTCTCATGTTTCATGAGCTGAAATCAAATATTTTGATACACACAAAAAGCTTATTTCTCAAAATGTTTGTTCAAAAATTTGTTTACATCCCTGTTAATGAGCATTTCTCCTTTGCCAAGATAATCCATCCACCTGACGGGTGTGGCATATCAAGAGCTGATTAAATAGCATGACCGCTGCACAAGTGCACCTTGTGCTGGGGATTTTAAAAAGCCACTCTAAAATGTGCAGGTTTGTCAAAACAACACAATGCCACAGATGTCTCAAGTGTTGAGGGAGCATGCAGTGGCATGCTGACTGCAGGAATATCCACCAGAGGTGTTACCAGTAATTTAATATTTATTTCTCTACCATAAGCCACCTCCAATGTCGTTTTTGGCGTGGCAGAGTACGTCCAACCGTCCTCACAACCGCAGACCACGTGTAACCATGCCAGCCCAAGACCTACATATAAAACATTTTTTTCAGAGACCACCACCGGATGCACAAGAACGATCAGAGACCAGCCACCCGGGCCATAGCTGATGTCGTAAACAAAGAATGATTCACGGCCCCATGCACAAACTGTCAGAAAACCTTCTCATCTGCATGCTTGTCGTTCCTCACCAGGGTCTTGACCTCTACAGACTGTCAAGAAGATGTGTCAAACTGCATGATGCAAATGGTGGTCACACCAGATACTGACTGGTTTTAAGGTGTCTGTGACCAACACATGCTTATCAGTATTCCCATATATGTGAAATCCATAGATTAGGGCTTAATTAATTAATTTAGAAACTGACTGATTTCTTTATGTGAACTGTAACTCAGTCAAATCTTTTAAAATGTTGCATGTTGCATTTATATATTTGTTCAGTATTCAGACCCTAGACTTCTTCCACATTTTGTTACATTACATCCTTATTCTAAAATGGATTAAACAAATAAAAATACTTTGCAACCTACACACAATACCCCATAATGACATCACAATACCCCATAATGACATCACAATACCCCATAATGACAAAGCAAAAATATGTTTTTAGAAATGTTTGCAAATGTATTAAAACCAAAATAGCTTATTTACATAAGTATTGGGACCCTTTGCTATGTGACTCAAAGTTTAGCTCAGCTGCCTCCTGTTTCCATTGATCATCCTTGAGACGTTTCTTTCTGCAACTTGATTGGAATCAACCTGTGGTAAATTCAATTGATTGGACATGATTTGGAAAGGCACACAGCTGTCTATTTAAGGTCACACAGTTGACAGTGCATGTCAGAGCAAAAACCAAGACATGAGGTTGAGGTAATTGTCCATATAGCACTCCACCAAATCAGGCCTTTAAGGTAGAGTGACCAGACGGAAGCCACTCCTCAGTAAAAGGCATATGAAAGGGAGTTTGCTAAAACCTGCACCTAAAGGACTCTCAGACCATGAGAAACAAGATTCTCTGGTCTGATTAAACCAAGATTGAACTCTTTGACCTGAATGTCTGGAGGAAACCTGGCACCATTCATACGGTGAAGCATGGTGGTGGCAGCATCACATCTGGAGGAAATCCTGTCACCATTCAAATGGTGAAGCATGGTGGTGGCAGCATCACATCTGGAGGAATGACCTGGCTCCATTCATACGGTGAAGCATGGTGTGGACTAGCATCACATCTGGAGAAACCTGGCACCATTCATATGGTGAAGCATGGTGGTGGCAGCATCACATCTGGAGGAAGCCTGTCACCATTCATATGGTGAAGCATGGTGGTGGCCTGGCACCATTCATACGGTGAAGCATGGTGGTGGCAGCATCACGTCTGGAGGAAACTGGCACCATTCATCCGGTGAAGCATTTTCATGCAGCAGGGACTGGGGAGACAGGTCAGGATTGAGGAAAGATGAACTGAGCCAGGTCGTACAGAGAGATCCGTGATGAAAATCTATTCCCTCAGCCCTCAGGACCTCAGGCTGGGGCAAGGTTCACCTTCCAACAGGGACAACAACCCTAAGCACACAGCCAAGACAAACGCAGAGGGAGTGGCTTTGGGACAAGTGTCTGAATGTCCTTGAGAGGATCAGCCAGAGCCCGGACTCGACACACAATTAACATTACTGGAAAAGACCTGAAAATAGCTCTGCAGTAATGCTCCCCATCCAACCTGACAGAGCTTGAGAGGATCTGTAGATGACGGGAGAAACTACCCAAATACAGGTGTGCCAAGCTTGTAGCGTCATACCCAAGAAGACTTGAGGCTGTAATCATCTGCCACAGGGCTGGTACAACTAAGTACTGATATTTCGTTTTTAAAATTTAGCGTGAAAACCTGTTTTTCCTTTGTGATTATGTGGTATTGTGTGTAGATTGATTTCATTTTTATAATTTTTTATACAATGGAAAAGTGGCAAGACTCCCAACTAGGCACTTTCTTAAATCTTGTTACTTTCCTTTTTCCTAGGGTGTATTTTGGGTTAAACCCCTACAACTTCCAGTACGGGTTTGGTGTTAGGAGTTCCCAGATGTTAGGGGAAAAACTATTTATATGGGTTAGGGTTAGGGTTAGGGGTTAGGGGGGTTATAGTATATGGGTTAGGGTTGACAGGCCCTTACGTTAGGGCAATCCAGTTTAGGGTTAGGGTTAGGGTCTATACTGGGTTTGGGTTAGGGTTAGGGTTAGGGTTAGGGGTCCCTTAGGGTTAATGGTTAGGGTTAGAACTTAGTATATGCCAGTTTGGGTTAGGGTTAGGGTTACCTTAGTTAATCTTGGTTAGGGTTAGGGTTAAGGGTTAGGGTTAGGGGTTAGTATATGGGTTAGAGTTAGTATATGGGTTAGAGTTAGTATCCACTGTCAGGGTTAGGGTTAGGGTTAGGGTTAGGGAGGGTTAGTTAGGGTTAGTATATGGGTTAGGGTTAGTATATGGGTTAGAGTTAGTATATAGGTTAGTATATGGGTCAGGGTTGGGGTTAGGGTTAGGGTTAGTATATGGGTTAGGGTTAGTATATGGGTTAGGCTTAAGTTAGGGTCAGGGTTAGGGTTAGGATATAGGGTTAGTATATGGGTTAGGGTTAGGGTTAGAGTTGGGTATATGGGTCAGGGTTAGGGTTAGGGTTAGGGTTAGTATATGGGTTAGGGTTAGGGTTAGGGTTAGGGTTAGTATATGGGTTAGGGTTAGGGTTAGGGTTAGTATATGCCATGGCTGTATAATAGCAGAACTAAGGCTGTATATCAATGTGTTCATCTTGGTTTAGTGCTGTGATCTGACATGCTCCACTGAAAGGGAATGATGTGTTCTCCACTGGGCCGTCTCTCTAAATGAGACGCATTGCCCTGTTAGAAAGAGGTTAATAGTCATTTGTTAAAAAATAAATAAATAAAAAACATTGGTGTGTCTGACTTCGGGAGAGACAGAAGAAGACAAACAACAACCAACCATTGCCTTTGGTTTTGATGTCTGGTTTTGGTTTTTAGAGTAACGTTCCCTGTTCCTACGTGGGTAACAAATAATAATGTGCTTAAACATTTTAATTTTACACTGTTAAAAGATTTAATGTTCATTTGTCTCGTAGCCTGCAGGCAGGAATCAATGACATTTTAAATAATTGTTGTTACGGGGTAATCTCCAGAGGGGAGAATCGGGGTACAGAAAACTATAGAGAAGATCTGAGTAAATTACTGTGTCAGCTTCTATTTATTTGCGACAGGATAGCCAGAAGCAGCACTCCCAGGCTGTGTCCCAAATGACTCCCTATTCCTATATACTGCACCCATAGGTTCAAAAGTAGTACACTATATAGGGAATAGGGGAATGTTTAAAACTGAGCCCCAGATAGCCATTAGAGAGGCCGGGCCAAGCCATAAAGAGAGAGAGAGAGAGTGAGAGTGAGAGAAAAGAGAGGGAGAGTGAGAGAGAGACTCAGTAGCCATTGTGGAAAGTTAGCGTGTAATGTAAAGTACTCCCTGTGGAGGAGAGGAGGGCAGGCATACTGAGATGAGACATGGGAGGAAGAACCAATTATAGCTTCACAAATCCTTTCCTTTCTGAGGATAGGCCATAAAGAGGTTGTCATAGATACTACTGTACATCCACTGGCAGGTATAACATATCAATATCAGGGCTACATTCAGACGTTATTGTCAGACAGCAGTTATGTAAATGGAACGGTAAAGGTAGTTTAATCTGTAGGTAGTTTGGGGTTCAGATGATAGGCTGTCATACGGAAAATATACATTTTCAATCCTGGTTAGTTTTTACATTTGTGTTGTTATTCTCTGTAACCATAGAGATGTGGTTCTGTTTACAACGGTATGTATAGACTGTATCTAATATATTTGGTGTGTTTGTATGGCTGTTTAGACTATATATAAAATATGTAGTGTGTTAGAGTACGAATGTATAGACTATATCTAAGACATTTGGTGTGTTAATACGACTGTATAGACTACATCTAAGACATTTGGTGTGTTAATACGACTGTATAGACTACATCTAAGACATTTGGTGTGTTAATACGACTGTATAGACTACATCTAAGACATTTGGTGTGTTAATACGACTGTATAGACTACATCTAAGACATTTGGTGTGTTAATACGACTGTACAGACTACATCTAAGACATTTGGTGTGTTAATACGACTGTATAGACTACATCTAAGACATTTGGTGTGTTAATACGGGGGTATAGACTACATCTAAGACATTTGGTGTGTTAATACGACTGTATAGACTACATCTAAGACATTTGGTGTGTTAATACGACTGTATAGACTACATATAAGACATTTGGTGTGTTAATACGACTGTACAGATTACATCTAAGACATTTGGTGTGTTAATACGACTGTATAGGGTATAGACTGTATAGACTACATCTAAGACATTTGGTGTGTTAATACGACTGTATAGACTACATCTAAGACATTTGGTGTGTTAATACGACTGTACAGACATCTAAAACATTTGGTGTGTTAATACTACAGACTACATCTAAAACATTTGGTGTGTTAATACGACTGTACAGACTACATCTAAGACATTTGGTGTGTTAATACGACTGTACAGACTAAATCTAAGACATTTTGGTGTGTTAATACGACTGTACAGACTACATCTAAACATTTGGTGTGTTAATACGACTGTACAGACTACATCTAAGACATTTGGTGTGTTAATACGACTGTACAGACTACATCTAAAACATTTGGTGTGTTAATACGACTGTACAGACTACATCTAAAAACATTTGGTGTGTTAATACGACTGTACAGACTACATCTAAGACATTTGGTGTGTTAATACGACTGTACAGACTACATCTAAAGCATTTGGTGTGTTAATACGACTGTACAGACTACATCTAAGACATTTGGTGTGTTAATACGACTGTACAGACTACATCTAAAACATTTAGTGTGTTAATACGTGTATAGACTACATCTAAAAATACGACTGTACAGACTACATCTAAGACATTTGGTGTGTTAATACGACTGTATAGACTACATCTAAGACATTTGGTGTGTTAATACGACTGTACAGACTACATCTAAAACATTTGGTGTGTTAATACGACTGTACAGACTACATCTAAGACATTTGGTGTGTTAATACGACTGTATAGACTACATCTAAAACATTTGGTGTGTTAATACGACTGTACAGACTACATCTAAGACATTTGGTGTGTTAATACGACTGTATAGACTACATCTAAAACATTTGGTGTGTTAATACGACTGTACAGACTACATCTAAAACATTTGGTGTGTTAATACGACTGTACAGACTACATCTAAAACATTTGGTGTGTTAATACGACTGTACAGACTACATCTAAAACACTTTACATCTAAGACATTTGTGTGTTAATAGGACTGTACAGACTACATCTAAGACATTTGGTGTGTTAATAGGACTGTACAGACTAATCTAAGACATTTGGTGTGTTAATAGGACTGTACAGACTACATCTAAGACATTTGGTGTGTTAAAACTGTATACATCTAAGACATTTGGTGTGTTAATACGACTGTACAGACTACATCTAAGACATTTGGTGTGTTAATACGACTGTACAAACTAATCTAATAAGCAAAACACTGAACCGTAGACAGAATATAACAACTCCTCCTCGGAGCGACTGATTCAAATTATAATTTTATGAACAGGGTGGAAAAACACAATTCATTCTAAATTAAATCACATAAACCTGCTTAGAAAAGATATCCTAATATCCTACGCATTAGCTGCCTAGTCCTTTTATATTCTATCTACAGAAACCCCTGACCTATTTCATTTAAGGGACAAACGAAATGTGCAGAAATAATAATATAATAACAGGAATAATTAGCGTGGAAATAAATATGCATTTTCCTCACTCACAGCCAATCAAATATTAGTATTATATAGGGATTAAAAGTCAACTGCTTCCTCTGGTTAAATATGCTATGCTAAGTGTTAACCAGTGAAAGCAAACTTTTTAATCCTAGTTTGGAAAGGTGGGGGTTAAATAAAGAATCTAACAATGAACAGGAAGTACGGATGAAAGAGAAAAGAGCCTGCATTAATTAGATGACACTGATAGGCCACAGTAGCACTGGGGAGGACGGAGGAGGACGAGAAGGGAGAAGAGTGAGAGAAAAAAAGAGAAAAAAGGATTGAAAGTGTTTGTAATGTTTGCCAAACAAACGCTGCAGGTCCCTGCAGGAAAAGAGATTATTACGGGCTCTGTGTCTGTCAAACGTGTGAACACAATGCAGAGGAGAAGAGGAGAGGGCCCCGAGGCGTTGCTACTGCTGCTGCTGCCTCTGAGGCCACGAGGGCCCGGCGACGACGACAGCTCTCCTCTCCGCAGCAACCCGGCCCTGCTGCCAAAGAATGTCTGTAATCCGCAGGCTGACTGGGGTGATCCCGTGGCTTTCCCTGGCAATGCAGCAGGCTTCCCTATTGTCGGCAATCCTCAAAGAAGAGAATGAGGTAGCCAGGAGAGGGGAGGGATGTGGGGGAGGAAGAGGAGGAGGAGGAGAGGTGGAGAGCCTTTTCTCAGCCCTACCCATATAAACTCCCCCGCTATCGTTCGAAAAGTACAATTGCACTTTTCTTGATCTTTGTGCGGTCATGTTGACTGTGGTTATTGACGAAGCAGTTGGACACGGAAAGGATATGACCTCTTCCCCCTCCTCCTCCTCCTCCTTCTCCAGGCCACCAGGACAGGAAGCAGGCCTGAGGTTTACATGTAGCATTAGACTTAAAGGAGTTTGAGGAGGGCTTATGCGACAAAGGGAAGAGTTAGCTGGAGAGGGTGGAGCCTGTGATGGCCCACTGACAAAGACAGAGACAACACAATGGCCAGCCGGCCAGAAAATGACCAAGACTCTAAGGAGAAAAAGTTTGAGAGAAAAAAAAAAAAAAAAAAAGAAAGCTATGTTTCTCACTTCTCCTCAGTCAGTGTGGGATATTTTTCCTCCTTCTTTCTCCCCTCAAACAGATGCTAAGGCAGATGGTCACGAATTAACAGAAATTGGGCAAAGAAGAAATGAGACAGTATATTAGCAGTCCGGGAGGTGGACATCCTGAAATAAAGATGAAAGTGGCAGCTCGGTGGGGAGCGACTTTAAATACCGTCTCCGACAGGTGTTGGAGGGTTAGAAGGGCGTAAGGAGGGATGATGGAAGCACACGGTGACTAACGGTCGGTGAGGTCAGGTGTTGAGCGATACTTCAGTCCCTCAGGTTTTCGATGGGGATTTGTTTTTGTGTGGTATTTGCAGGCAAAAAAAATGCTTGGATTTGCTCTTTGATTATTCTGACGTTTTCCATTGGCAATATTCAACGATTTTGTCCATTTTGTTTGAAAATGCTCTGGGGAAAATGTTTGTTGACGTGTGGCTTGAATTAAACATGTTATGTGGTAAATGTGCTGTGATTGGTTGAAATTGCGAGACGTCTTTTTATACTGCAGTGATGGGTCAGTTTTGTGCGATAATATTGCAATTATTAGACTGTTTAATGTGATAATGTTGCAATAATTAGACTGTTTAATGTGATAATGTTGCAATAATTAGACTGTTCAATGTGATAATGTTGCAATTATTAGACTGTTCAATGTGATAATGTTGCAATATTAGACTGTTTAATGTGATAATGTTGCAATAATTAGACTGTTTAATGTGATAATGTTGCAATAATTAGACTGTTCAATGTGATAATGTTGCAATTATTAGACTGTTTAATGTGATAATGTTGCAATTATTAGACTGTTTAATGCGATAATTTTGCAATAATAATTATTAGACTGTTCAATGGAATAATATTGCAATTATTAGACTGTTTAATGTGATAATGTTGCAATTATTAGACTGTTCAATGGAATAATGTTGCAATAATTAGACTGTTTAATGTGATAATGTTGCAATTATTAGACTGTTCAATGGAATAATGTTGCAATTATTAGACTGTTTAATATTGATAATGCAACTGGTCACATTTACAAGCCCTCATAATATACAAGAAATAGTTGATTTTGCCCCAAGAAATTGCGATATCACAATCCTGGAAGTAATGATATGTACTGGACCCTGGCAGGGACGTCAGAGAGGCTGAGGCCCACAACAGACCAGCAGGGCCCTGGGTGGCTGTCTGCAGGGACGTCAGAGAGGGTGAGGCCCACAACAGACCAGCAGGGCCCTGGGTGGCTGTCTGCAGGGGCCGTCAGAGGCTGAGGCCCACAACAGACCAGCAGGGCCCTGGGTGGCTGTCTGCAGGGTGATTAGGGAGGCTGAGGCCCACAACAGACCAGCAGGGCCCTGGGTGGCTGTCTGCAGGGACGTCAGAGAGGCTGAGGCCCACAACAGACCAGCAGGGCCCTGGGTGGCTGTCTGCAGGGGCGTCCAGAGAGGCTGAGGCCCACAACAGACCAGCAGGGCCCTGGGTGGCTGTCTGCATGGACGTCAGAGAGGCTGAGGCCCACAACAGACCAGCTGGGCCCTGGGGTGGCTGTCTGCATGGACGTCAGAGAGGCTGAGGATCACAACAGACCAGCAGGGCCCTGGGTGGCTGTCTGCAGGGACGTCAGAGGGCTGAGGCCCACAACAGACCAGCAGGGCCCTGGGTGGCTGTCTGCAGGGTGGTTAGGCAGGCTGAGGATCACAACAGACCAGCAGGGCCCTGGTGGCTGTCTGCAGGGGCGTCAGAGAGGCTGAGGCCCACAACAGACCAGCAGGGCCCTGGGTGGCTGTCTGCAGGGTGCTTAGAGAGGCTGAGGACCACAACAGACCAGCAGGGCCCTGGGTGGCTGTCTGCAGGGACGTCAGAGAGGCTGAGGCCCACAACAGACCAGCAGGGCCCTGGGTGGCTGTCTGCAGGGGCGTCAGAGAGGCTGAGGCCCACAACAGACCAGCAGGGCCCTGGGTGGCTGTCTGCAGGGAGGTCAGAGAGGCTGAGGCCCACAACAGACCAGCAGGGCCCTGGGTGGCTGTCTGCAGGGGCGTCAGAGAGGCTGAGGCCCACAACAGACCAGCCGGGCCCTGGGTGGCTGTCTGCAGGGACGTCAGAGAGGCTGAGGCCCACAACAGACCAGCAGGGCCCTGGGTGGCTGTCTGCAGGGACGTCAGAGAGGCTGAGGCCCACAACAGACCAGCAGGGCCCTGGGTGGCTGTCTGCAGGATGTCAGAGAGGCTGAGGCCCACAACAGACCAGCAGGGCCCTGGGTGGCTGTCTGCAGGGGCGTCAGAGAGGCTGAGGCCCACAACAGACCAGCAGGGCCCTGGGTGGCTGTCTGCAGGGACGTCAGAGAGGCTGAGGCCCACAACAGACCAGCAGGGCCCTGGGTGGCTGTCTGCAGGGGCGTCAGAGAGGCTGAGGCCCACGACAGACCAGCAGGGCCCTGGGTGGCTGTCTGCAGGGTGGTTAGAGGCTGAGGCCCACGACAGACCAGCAGGGCCCTGGGTGGCTGTCTGCAGGGGTGGTTAGGGAGGCTGAGGCCCACAACAGACCAGCAGGGCCCTGGGTGGCTGTCTGCAGGGTGGTTAGGGAGGCTGAGACCCACAACAGACCAGCAGGGCCCTGGGTGGCTGTCTGCAGGGTGGTTAGGGAGGCTGAGGCCCACAACAGACCAGCAGGGCCCTGGGTGGCTGTCTGCAGGGTGGTTAGGGAGGCTGAGGCCCACAACAGACCAGCAGGGCCCTGGGTGGCTGTCTGCAGGGACGTCAGAGAGGCTGAGGCCCACAACAGACCAGCAGGGCCCTGGGTGGCTGTCTGCAGGGACGTCAGAGAGGCTGAGTCCCACAACAGACCAGCAGGGCCCTGGGTGGCTGTCTGCAGGGTGGTTAGGGAGGCTGAGGCCCACAACAGACCAGCAGGGCCCTGGGTGGCTGTCTGCAGGGTGGTTAGGGAGGCTGAGGCCCACAACAGACCAGCAGGGCCCTGGGTGGCTGTCTGCAGGGACGTCAGAGAGGCTGAGGCCCACAACAGACCAGCAGGGCCCTGGGTGGCTGTCTGCAGGGACGTCAGAGAGGCTGAGGCCCACAACAGACCAGCAGGGCCCTGGGTGGCTGTCTGCAGGGGCGTCAGAGAGGCTGAGAGACCAGCAGGGCTGAGGCCCCACAACAGACCAGCAGGGCCCTGGGTGGCTGTCTGCAGGGAAGTCAGAGAGTCAGAGAGGCTGAGGCCCACAGCAGACCAGCAGGGCCCTGGGTGGCTGTCTGCAGGGTGGTCAGAGAGGCTGAGGCCCACAACAGACCAGCAGGGCCCTGGGTGGCTGTCTGCAGGGTGGTTAGGAGGCTGAGGCCCACAACAGACCAGCAGGGCCCTGGGTGGCTGTCTGCAGGGAAGTCAGAGAGGCTGAGGCCCACGACAGACCAGCAGGGCCCTGGGTGGCTGTCTGCAGGGTGGTTAGGGAGGCTGAGACCCACAACAGACCAGCAGGGCCCTGGGTGGCTGTCTGCAGGGTGGTCAGAGAGGCTGAGGCCCACAACAGACCAGCAGGGCCCTGGGTGGCTGTCTGCAGGGTGGTCAGGAGGCTGAGGCCCACAACAGCCCAGCAGGTGCCCTGGGTGGCTGTCTGCAGGGTGGTTAGGGAGGCTGAGGCCCACAACAGACCAGCAGGGCCCTGGGTGGCTGTCTGCAGGGAGGTCAGAGAGGCTGAGGCCCACAACAGACCAGCAGGGCCCTGAGTGGCTGTCTGCAGGGTGGTTAGGGAGGCTGAGGCCCACAACAGACCAGCAGGGCCCTGGGTGGCTGTCTGCAGTGTGGTTAGGGAGGCTGAGGCCCACAACAGACCAGCAGGGCCCTGGGTGGCTGTCTGCAGGGTGGTCAGAGAGGCTGAGGCCCACAACAGACCAGCAGGGCCTGGGTGGCTGTCTGCAGGGTGGTTAGGAGGCTGAGGCCCACAACAGACCAGCAGGGCCCTGGGTGGCTGTCTGCAGGGTGGTTAGGAGGCTGAGGCCCACAACAGACCAGCAGGGCCCTGGGTGGCTGTCTGCAGGGTGGTCAGGGAGGCTGAGGCCCACAACAGACCAGCAGGGCCCTAGGTGTGACTGATAATCAGTTGTGGGGCAGATTCAACCTAGCCTGGTCCCAGATCTGTTTACACGGTCTTGCCAGCTCCTTTGGCGTGACAATGACTGTAGTAGTTGGTAACACAGCACAAAGTGATCTGGTTCCAGGCTAGATTAGATTCAACCAGTACTAACTGATCTGGTTAAATGCTAGATCAGATTCAACCAGTACTAACTGATCTGGTTAAAAGCTAGATCACATTAAACCAGTACAAAGGGATCTGGTTAAAGGCTAGATCAGATCCAACCAGTACTAACTGATCTGGTTATAGGCTAGATTAGATTCAACCAGTACTAACTGATCTGTTTCCAGGCTAGATCAGATTCAACCAGTACAAAGTGATCTGTTTCCAGGCTAGATCAGATTCAACCAGTACTAACTGATCTGGTTCCAGGCTAGATCAGATTCAACCAGTACAAAGTGATCTGTTTCCAGGCTAGATCAGATTCAACCAGTACTAACTGATCTGGTTAAAGGCTAGATCAGATTCAACCAGTACAAAGTGATCTGTTTCCAGGCTAGATCAGATTCAACCAGTACAAAGTGATCTGTTTCCAGGCTAGATCAGATTCAACCAGTACTAATGATGGTCAAGTTGTTTACGTTTGACTGTATTTTGAGTGCTATTCATTTGTTGGACCCTTTTTCCAGCCAACCTATCCTGTCCCATGATAACCCTTCCACTGGGGGAAGACAGTATACGATACGAGGCCATTACAATGAGGAAACCCTGGATTTATATATGTATGTATACGGTACATGAGGTTTGAAGAGCTGGACAGAGACAGCGGTAGCGAAGGAGAAGACTGGGACTGTCAATCCAATGGTTCCTATCACCTACACAATCCCTTTAAACGTAGTGCACTTTATAGTGACTAGGATGCCTTTAGGGACGCGGTCTGGGTTAAGACTACATAACACAACATTAGAAGCAGTAATTCTGCCTGCTGCCTTTTAGATTGATCTGGTCCAGGCTGGGAGGAAAGCATGCACTTTGTCTTCTGACATGAGAACAGCATCTCAAGTGTTTCACCATTCCAGAGGGAAAGAAGTGGAATTGGTGTTTTTACATTTCTGTATCATTCTCCTGCCCATAAGGAATATGGATAACAAATGGAATATTCAGCCCTACATTGTCTGATTGATTTCTTTTATTATCTAGCCAATATCACCCAGGCAGTTTAAAGGATCGCTCTGCTTCAATTCCAACCCCTCTCCTCCTCTCTCTCTCTCCTCCTCTCTCTCCTCTCTCTCCTATCTCTCTCTCTCTCTCCCCCCCCTCTCTCTCTCTCTCTCTCTCCTCCTCTCTCTCTCTCTCTTCCTCTCTCTCCTCCTATCGCTCTCTCTCTCCTCCCTCTCTCTCTCTCTCTCTCTCTCTCTCTCTCTCTCCTCTCTCTCTCTCCTCTCTCTCCTCCTATCGCTCTCTCTCTCTCTCCTCCCTCTCTCTCTCTCTCTCCCTCCTCCTCTTTTCTTTCTCTTTCTTTCTTTCTTTCTTCTCTTCTCTCTCTCTCTCTCTCTCTCTCTCTCTCTGGGGGCTCTGACAGCTTATCAATGTTATGCAGCATAAACAGGTCAGGATGCGTCTGAGGAGCGTTCCAATATGTTATACTTTAAGGTTTTCAGGATGCAGAATTTCTAAATAGAAATTGAAAAAAAGATGAAGAGAAACAGAAGGAAAGTCCTGGAGGATGTGGCTCTACCTTAGAGAGAATCCCTTGCTTCAGAAATGATACATGTGCAACCCGTCCATTTTTTAAATGGTGGGGAACAAAATGTTATTATTTTCAAACCAACCAGAGACCCTGATATACAGTACACCGTGTCTCACCCTGTAAGTAACATTACCATCCCGGAGAAAATCTGTGAGTGACGGACGTTTAGACTCTGCTTTTGTTTGGGATTCAGTGTTGTAGGAGCAGTGTCCTGATGCTGCCACTGAAGTCTTGCCTGAGACCATCACAGCCTGTTTTGGGGTATGAGAAAGGCACTATAAATCACTATAAAAACCTTATAGGATTATCATCCCTTATAGGAACATTATCATAGGAACATCATATATAGGAACATCATACCTTATAGTACCTTATAGGAACATCAGACCTTAGAGACCTTATAGGAACATCAGGACCTTATAGGAACATCAGACCTTATAGGAACATCATACCTTATAGGAACATCAGACCTTATAGGAACATCATACCTTATAGGAACATCAGACCCTTATAGGAACATCATACCTTATAGGAACATCAGACCTTATAGGAACATCATACCTTAAACATCATACCTTATAGGAACATCAGACCTTATAGGAACCTTTATAGGAACATCATACCTTATAGGAACATCATACCTTATAGGAACATCATACCTTACCATGACCTTACATCTTATAGGAACATCAGACCATATATAGGAACATCATACCTTAGGAACATCATTATAGGAACATCAGAACATCATACCTATAGGAACATCAGACCTTATAGGAACATCAGACCTTATAGGAACATCATACCTTATAGGAACATCAGACCTTATAGGAACATCATACCTTATAGGAACACAGACCTTATAGGAACATGACCTTACATCATACCTTATAGGAACATCAGACCTTATAGGAACATCAGACCTTATAGGAACATCATACCTTATAGGAACATCAGACCTTACAGGAACATCATACCTTATAGGAACACCATACCTTATGTCCAGACCTTATAGGAACATCAGACCTTATAGGAACATCATACCTTATAGGAACATCATACCTTATAGGAACATCATACCTTATAGGAACATCAGACCTTAACATCAGGAATCATCCTTATAGGAACATCAGACCTTATAGGAACATCAGACCTTATAGGAACATCATACCTTATAGGAACATCAGACCTTATAGGAACATCAGACCTACCATTTATAGGAACATCATACCTTATAGGAACATCAGACCTATAGGAACATCATACCTTAGGAACATCATACCTTATAGGAACATCAGACCTTATAGGAACATCATACCTTATAGGAACATCATACCTTATAGGAACATCATACCTTATAGGAACATCATACCTTATAGGAACATCAGACCTTAAACATCATACCTTATAGGAACATCAGACCTTCAGACCTTATAAACATCAGGGAACATCATACCTTATAGGAACATCAGACCTTATAGAACATCATACCTTATAGGAACACAGACCTTATAGGAACATCAGACCTTATAGGAACATCATACCTTATAGGAACATCAGACCTTATAGGAACATCATACTGTCACCTTATAGGAACATCAGACCTTATAGGAACATCAGACCTTATAGGAACATCAGACCTTATAGGAACATCAGGAACATCAGACCTTATAGGAACATCATACCTTATAGGAACATCAGACCTGGAACATCACCTTATAGGAACATCATACCTTATAGGAACATCATACCTTATAGGAACATCATACCTTATAGGAACATCAGACCTTAGGAACATCATACCTTATAGGAACATCAGACCTTATAGGAACATCATACCTTATAGGAACATCAGACCTTATAGGAACATCATACCTTATAGGAACATCATACCTATAGGAACATCAGACCTTACAGGAACATCATACCTTATAGGAACATCAGACCTTATAGGAACATCATACCTTATAGGAACATCAGACCTTATAGGAACATCAGACCTTATAGGAACATCAGACCTTATAGGAACATCAGACCTTATAGGAACATCAGACCTATAGGAACATCAGACCTATAGGAACATCAGACCTATAGGAACATCAGACCTTATAAACATCAGACCTTATCATCAGACCTTATAGGAACATCAGACCTTATAGGAACATCAGACCTTATAGGAACATCAGACCTTATAGGAACATCAGACCTATAGGAACATCAGACCTTTAGGAACATTATACAACCTTATAAACATTATATAAAAAAAATCTAATCTCCACTTGAGTATAATTATGTTTTTATTAAAGACATTTTTATTAAAACCATTTTTATTTCCCAATTGTTTTTAATGCAGTAATGAACGAATCACAGCGCTTCATCCATTGTGTTGAGCTGCAGGACGACAATACAAAAATATAACACAATGTCCTTGAAAGTCAAATAAAAAACCTTTTGTCGTTGGTGACCAATAACCGAGACAAATTTACGACGTGCTGGTTGGCCTCATCATAACTACAAAGTAGTCAGTAAAATCTCATCGTAAGTTTCAGGGAAATGAATAGATGTGACCCTTGACCTTCAGGGAGAGAGTGAGAGGAGCGTTGGTGTTGGCACGACGACACGCTGATACAGGACGTTACACTGCCACCTTTCCCTTCTTCTGTTCATTTTACCCCTCGCTCTTCCCCCTTCTCTCTCCATCTCTGCATTTCCAACACAACACAGTAGCCAGGGCTAAAGATAGTTATTCCACTTTGACCCGATCTGCAGCTCTCCCAGGAGAGCCCAGGTCCCACTAGTAAAACCTCATACAGTGCAGAATGTCCTCCTCTCTCCTGACTTCCCAGTCTCTATAAAAGGGAGTGATAAAAAACGGCAGGAGAGAATATTCAGCAAGCCCGAGCTCTCTCACTTTAAATCAGGATAAAAGAGTGAAATGTGAAATAATATCTGGAACAAACCCTGGATGGTAGAGGCCTCTAATGGAAACACATGGCTGAAGGCTGAGGTGTTGTCAGCGAGCCGCCGCGCGACTCTCCTTTTGATAATCTGGCCTGCCATAAAATTAGAATAGCAAATACCTCCTGACAAAGATGCATGTTCCTCCTCCATTGTGTCATCATAAAACCTCCACTGGTGACTAACCCGGACGCCGCAGCAAACTTCAATTTAAATTTACAGCGCCGCGAAAGGAGAAGTGATATGCACTCAAAAATTTAATAACCTATTAAGTTACGACTTCAATTTCATTTTATGAATATTTTCCTTGGGGAGCACCAGCCATCACCAGAGAAAGATAGAAATTTAAAAAAGATAAATAGCGCCATTAATCTACAACATTTCTCTTCCATTATCCTTGAAAATGAGGAGTTATTTTTGCTCAGATCCTTTCAGAATTAGCTCCTTACAGTTGATTCACTAGCCAGAAAATGACCATGTTCAGAAAAATTACAAATTTGTCATTAAGTGGAATTTAACATAATATCATTTATCTTTATATATTCCCTTGCTGACAAGCGGCAGCCTTGGATGTTGATCAGTCTTTGTGTGTCAAAGCTTGTGTGCTGTGAGCTGTGTGCTGTGTGCTGTGTGCTGTGTGCTGTGTGCTGTGTGCTGTGTGCTGTGTGCTGTGTGCTGTGTGCTGTGTGCTGTGTGCTGTGTGCTGTGTGCTGTGTGCTGTGTGCTGTGTGCTGTGTGCTGTGTGCTGTGTGCTGTGTGCTGTGAGCTGTGTGCTGTGTGCTGTGTGCTGTGAGCTGTGTGCTGTGTGCTTTGTGCTGTGAGCTGTGTGCTGTGTGCTGTGTGCTGTGTGCTGTGTGCTGTGTGCTGTGAGCTGTGTGCTGTGTGCTGTGTGCTGTGAGCTGTGTGCTGTGTGCTGTGTGCTGTGAGCTGTGTGCTGTGTGCTGTGTGCTGTGTGCTGTGTGCTGTGTGCTGTGTGCTGTGTGCTGTGTGCTGTGTGCTGTGTGCTGTGTGCTGTGTGCTGTGTGCTGTGTGCTGTGTGCTGTGTGCTGTGTGCTGTGTGCTGTGTGCTGTGTGTAAGGAAGGAATGAGCAGTAATCTACAAGGAGAAGGAGTCTTAACATGAGGCCGTGTTACCAGGTGACAATAAAGCGATTTAGGGTTTCTTTCAGAATAGTGTCCCACTAACGGTACAGTCGTATGAATGAGAGGCTTGACAGTTGTGTTGAACTGAGAATTGTAACAGCACGTAGGCTAATTCAGTTCACCTCATTCATCGGTGACTGCTGACGTAAGAGTTACAACATTCAATGAGATTCATGTAAATGTTGAAATGTTCGTAATCTCACATCTGACTTAGTCTACAGTATTTTCTGCAAGACTTAGTTCCCTGATAATGGTGGGTCTGCAAAGCTACGTTGTTCCACAAAATATTTTGTCTCGCCTACACTTAATACAATATGTGTAATATTACCGTAACTGTAAACAAAGCACAAGATACCGTTTATCCAAATAACAATAAACACAAGCACCAATAAAAACACATATTTCACGAAGGAAGTAATATGAATCATTTATTGAAATAATAGTTTCTAGTCATTTCTAAAAGATGTGTATTGGGGACTGACAGTTCTGTGGTGCTGCTGTTCCTGCTGCTGTGTGTGTTCTGTCATTTGTCAGTTTTACCACACAACTCAGATGTAGACTATGGACGGTCATCATCTGAGAGCCCACACGCGGCACACAGCAGGCTCTCCATTAACACTTAATTGATCATCAGAAGGAATGGGAGAAAAAGAAATGGACTTGATAATGACGAGGAAGGAGAGAAGCCATTTTGTACATTTTGTCCCATTACTGTGTAACAACATTCTTTGTTTAGTTATTACTCTCCCTGTGACTAAGAGAAAGGAGGTTCGTGGTCACATGCTGTATTTTTACAACGTCGTCAAGTCTGTCTGCATCTTCCAACTGTGTCCACTACTGTAGGAGCACTAAAGACATTGAAGGTCTTACCATGCACTATCTAGTTATTTAGGCCTTTTGGGGTGTTTACGAGTGGTATTGTGGTACCGTGCAAAAGAAAAATACAAATATCATACTTTTATAGTTTAGTCTACATCTTCCATGTGTGTACTGTATGATTACCATAGAAACAATGGTTGAACTTTTCTAGTTTAGTCTACATCTTCCATGTGTGTACTGTATGATTACCATAGAAACAATGGTTGAACTGTTCTAGTTTAGTCTACATCTTCCATGTGTGTACTGTATGATTACCATAGAAACAATGGTTGAACTGTTCTAGTTTAGTCTACATCTTCCAGTGTGTACTACATCTGTTATAGTTTAGTCTACATCTTCCATGTGTACTGTATGATTACCATAGAAACAACAGTTGAACTGTTATAGTTTAGTCTACATCTTCCATGTGTGTGTACTGTATGATTACCATAGAAACAATGGTTGAACTGTTCTAGTTTAGTCTACATCTTCCATGTGTGTGTACTGTTGATGATTTAGTCTACATCTTCCATGATTGTATGATTAATGAAACAATGGTTGAACTGTTCTAGTTTAGTCTACATCTTCCATGTGTGTACTGTATGATTACCATAGAAACAATGGTTGAACTGTTCTAGTTTAGTCTACATCTTCCATGTGTGTACTGTATGATTACCATAGAAACAATGGTTGAACTGTTCTAGTTTAGTCTACATCTTCCATGTGTACTGTATGATTACCATAGAAACAATGGTTGAACTGTTCTAGTTTAGTCTACATATTCCATGTGTGTACTGTATAATTACCATAGAAACAATGGTTGAACTGTTCAGTTTTAGTCTACATCTTCCATGTGTGTACTGTATGATTACCATAGAAACAATGGTTGAACTGTTCTAGTTTAGTCTACATCTTCCATGTGTGTACTGTATGATTACCATAGAAACAATGGTTGAACTGTTCTAGTTTAGTTCTAGTTTACTGTCCATAGAAACAATGGTTGAACTTCCATGTCTACATCTTCCACGTGTGTACTGTATGATTACCATAGAAACAATGGTTGAACTGTTCTAGTTTAGTCTACATCTTCCATGTGTGTACTGTATGATTACCATAGAAACAACAGTTGAACTGTTCTAGTTTAGTCCCCATCTTCCATGTGTGTACTACCATAGAAACAATGGTTGAACTGTTATAGTTTAGTCCCCATCTTCCATGTGTGTACTGTATGATTACCATAGAAACAACGGTTGAACTGTTCTAGTTTAGTCTACATCTTCCATGTGTGTACTGTATGATTACCATAGAAACAACAGTTGAACTGTTATAGTTTAGTCTACATCTTCCATGTGTGTACTGTATGATTACCATAGAAACAATGGTTGAACTGTTATAGTTTAGTCCCCATCTTCCATGTGTGTACTGTATGATTACCATAGAAACAACGGTTGAACTGTTCTAGTTTAGTCTACATCTTCCATGTGTGTACTGTATGATTACCATAGAAACAATGGTTGAACTGTTATAGTTTAGTCCCCATCTTCCATGTGTACTGTATGGTTACCATAGAAACAATGGTTGAACTCTTCTAGTTTAGTCTACATCTTCCATGTGTGTACTGTATGATTACCATAGAAACAATGGTTGAACTCTTCTAGTTTAGTCTACATCTTCCATGTGTGTACTGTATGATTACCATAGAAACAATGGTTGAACTGTTCTAGTTTAGTCTACATCTTCCATGTGTGTACTGTATGATTACCATAGAAACAATGGTTGAACTGTTATAGTTTAGTCTACATCTTCCATGTGTGTACTGTATGATTACCATAGAAACAATGGTTGAACTGTTATAGTTAGTCCCATCTTCCATGTGTGTACTGTATGATTACCATAGAAACAATGGTTGAACTGTTCTAGTTTAGTCTACATCTTCCATGTGTGTACTGTATGATTACCATAGAAACAATGGTTGAACTGTTACCCCATCTTCCATGAATGGTTACCATAGAAACAATGGTTGAACTCTTCTAGTTTAGTCTACATCTTCCATGTGTGTACTGTATGATTACCATAGAAACAATGGTTGAACTGTTCTAGTTTAGTCTACATCTTCCATGTGTGTACTGTATGATTACCATAGAAACAATGGTTGAACTGTTCTAGTTTAGTCTACATCTTCCATGTGTGTACTGTATGATTACCATAGAAACAACAGTTGAACTGTTCTAGTTTAGTCTACATCTTCCATGTGTGTACTGTATGATTACCATAGAAACAACGGTTGAACTGTTCTAGTTTAGTCTACATCTTCCATGTGTGTACTGTATGATTACCATAGAAACAACAGTTGAACTGTTCTAGTTTAGTCTACATCTTCCATGTGTGTACTGTATGATTACCATAGAAACAATGGTTGAACTGTTATAGTTTAGTCTACATCTTCCATGTGTGTACTGTATGATTACCATAGAAACAACAGTTGAACTGTTCTAGTTTAGTCTACATCTTCCATGTGTGTACTGTATGATTACCATAGAAACAATGGTTGAACTGTTCTAGTTTAGTCTACATCTTCCATGTGTGTACTGTATGATTACCATAGAAACAACAGTTGAACTGTTCTAGTTTAGTCTACATCTTCCATGTGTGTACTGTATGATTACCATAGAAACAACAGTTGAACTGTTCTAGTTTAGTCTACATCTTCCATGTGTGTACTGTATGATTACCATAGAAACAATGGTTGAACTGTTATAGTTTAGTCTACATCTTCCATGTGTGTACTGTATGATTACCATAGAAACAATGGTTGAACTGTTCTAGTTTAGTCTACATCTTCCATGTGTGTACTGTATGATTACCATAGAAACAATGGTTGAACTGTTCTAGTTTAGTCTACATCTTCCATGTGTGTACTGTATGATTACCATAGAAACAATGGTTGAACTGTTCTAGTTTAGTCTACATCTTCCATGTGTGTACTGTATGATTACCATAGAAACAATGGTTGAACTGTTCTAGTTTAGTCTACATCTTCCATGTGTGTACTGTATGATTACCATAGAAACAATGGTTGAACTGTTCTAGTTTAGTCTACATCTTCCATGTGTGTACTGTATGATTACCATAGAAACAATGGTTGAACTGTTCTAGTTTAGTCTACATCTTCCATGTGTGTACTGTATGATTACCATAGAAACAATGGTTGAACTGTTCTAGTTTAGTCTACATCTTCCATGTGTGTACTGTATGATTACCATAGAAACAATGGTTGAACTGTTCTAGTTTAGTCTACATCTTCCATGTGTGTACTGTATGATTACCATAGAAACAACGGTTGAACTCTTCTAGTTTAGTCTGCATCTTCCATGTGTGTACTGTATGATTACCATAGAAACAACGGTTGAACTCTTCTAGTTTAGTCTACATCTTCCATGTGTGTACTGTATGATTACCATAGAAACAACGGTTGAACTGTTCTAGTTTAGTCTACATCTTCCATGTGTGTACTGTATGATTACCATAGAAACAACAGTTGAACTGTTCTAGTTTAGTCTATCTTCCATGTGTGTGTGTATGATTACCATGGAAACAACGGTTGAACTGTTCTGGTTTAGTCTACATCTTCCATGTGTGTACTGTATGATTACCATAGAAACAACAGTTGAACTGTTCTAGTTTAACATCTTCCATGTTATATGATTACCATAGAAACAACAGTTGAACTGTTACTATCTTCCATGTGTGTACTGTATGATTACCATAGAAACAATATAGTTGAACTAGTTTAGTCTACATCTTCCAATGGATTACCATAGAACTGTTGAACTAGTTTAGTCTACATCTTCCATGTGTGTACTGTATGATTACCATAGAAACAACAGTTGAACTGTTATTTCTAGTTTAACTGTTATAGATTACCATAGTTGAACTGTTCTAGTTTAGTCTATCTTCCATGTGTGTACTGTATGATTACCATAGAAACAACGGTTTGAACTGTTATAGTTTAGTCTACATCTTCCATTTACATTTACATTTTGAAGTCATTTACATCTTCCATGTGTGTACTGTATGATTACCATAGAAACAACGGTTGAACTGTTATAGTCTTCTTCAGTCTGTATGATTACATCAATTTGAACTGTTCATGTGTGTGTACTGTATGATTACCATAGAAAACAATGGTTGAACTGTTAGAGTCTACATCTTCCATGTTCTAGTTTAGAAACAATCTGTTCTAGTTTAGTCATCTTCCATGTGTGTACTGTATGATTACCATAGAAGCAATGGTTGAACTGAAACAACAGTTACCATAGAAACAATGGTTGAACTGTTCTAGTTTAGTCTACATCTTCCATGTGTGTACTGTATGATTACCATAGAAACAATGGTTGAACTGTTCTAGTTTAGTCTACATCTTCATGTCTGTATGATTACATGAAACAACAGTTTAGAACTGTACTGTATGATTAGTTGAACTCTTCTGATTTAGTCATCTTCCATGTGTGTACTGTATGATTACCATAGAAACAATGGTTGAACTGTTATAGTTTAGTCTACATCTTCCATGTGTGTACTGTATGATTACCATAGAAACAATGGTTGAACTGTTATAGTTTAGTCTACATCTTCCATGTGTGTACTGTATGATTACCATAGAAACAATGGTTGAACTGTTATAGTTTAGTCTACATCTTCCATGTGTGTACTGTATGATTACCATAGAAACAACGGTTGAACTGTTATAGTTTAGTCTACATCTTCCATGTGTGTACTGTATGATTACCATAGAAACAATGGTTGAACTGTTCTAGTTTAGTCTACATCTTCCATGTGTGTACTGTATGATTACCATAGAAACAATGGTTGAACTGTTCTAGTTTAGTCTACATCTTCCATGTGTGTACTGTATAATTATTATTATTTTTATTTTTTATTTCACCAGGTAGGCAAGTTGAGAACAAGTTCTCATTTACAACTGCGACCTGGCCAAGATAAAGCAAAGCAGTTAGACACATACAACAACACAGAGTTACACATGGAGTAAAACAAACATACAGTCATACAGTAGAAAGACAAGTCTATATACAAAGTGAGCAAATGAGGTGAGAAGGGAGGTAAAGGCAAAAAAAAGGCCATGGTGACAAAGTAAATACAATATAGCAAGTAAAACACTGGGATTACCACAGAAACAACGGTTGGATGTTTAACCATTTAAAAACCTACAAAACAGTTGTGCCGAGAGAAGGAAGACGACATTGTGAAAGGAAACTCAACGCAAAACAGAAGGATTTCGTACAACAACAACAACAACAACAACAACAACAAACAGAGATAGTAAATGAAGATAATATGGTTCAGTTTTTTTCAACAGGATCACACGGAATCGCCATAAGAAATTCAACGATGCAAACTTGCACAAGTCCATGTCTAATATGGAGAACGATCCCGTTGTTTCTGCATTGTGTGGTGGATGTGGTGATAATACGGCCAAATTGGGCATCCTTGTAGTACAATAGAGCCTTCATTCAAATCAAGTGGTTAATGCAGGCTCTGGCGAGGCTCGTCACCCATGCCTGCTCCCGAAAGCACATTACTGGTAGATTTAAAGCTAATAAACTCATTTCATAATAATATGTGCGGCTGGGCTGGTAATAAATCATTAAGGGACTTCTTGTTCCCTTGATATAGTATTGAGGCACTGACCCCAATCAGCATGTGTGACAAATATTTGGAATTACGGTGGGGAGTTGATTAATTTAACCAAAAGCCTATAGATTCTCTGAGTGAGATGATGATGTGTTCATACAGGGGCGGGTTCCTGGCCAATGGGATCTAGGGGCGGGTGAGTTCCTCTATAGGTTTCTTCCTACTGTAGTGAGTTTCTCCTGGCCAATGGGATCTAGGGGCGGGTTCCTCTAGGTTTCTTCCTACTGGTGAGTTTCTTCCAATACTAGTAGTGATTGAGTTTCTCACAATGTGATCTAGGGGCGGGTTCTCTCTAGGTTTCTTCCTACTGAAGTGGCCAATGTGATCTAGGGGCGGGTTCCTCTCTAGGTTTCTTCCTACTGTAGTGAGTTTCTCCTGGCCAATGGGATCTAGGGGCGGGTTCCTCTCTAGGTTTCTTCCTACTGTAGTGAGTTTCTCCTGGCCAATGGGATCTAGGGGCGGGTTCCTCTCTAGGTTTCTTCCTACTGTAGTGAGTTTCTCCTGGCCAATGTGATCTAGGGGGCGGGTTCCTCTAGGTTTCTTCCTACTGTAGTGAGTTTCTCCTGGCCAATGTGATCTAGGGGGCGGGTTCCTCTCTAGGTTTCTTCCTACTGTAGTGAGTTTCTCCTGGCCAATGGGATCTAGGGGGCGGGTTCCTCTCTAGGTTTCTTCCTACTGTAGTGAGTTTCTCCTGGCCAATGTGATCTAGGGGGCGGGTTCCTCTCTAGGTTTCTTCCTACTGTAGTGAGTTTCTCCTGGCCAATGTGATCTAGGGGGCGGGTTCCTCTAGGTTTCTTCCTACTGTAGTGAGTTTCTCCTGGCCAATGTGATCTAGGGGGCGGGTTCCTCTCTAGGTTTCTTCCTACTGTAGTGAGTTTCTCCTGGCCAATGTGATCTAGGGGCGGGTTCCTCTCTAGGTTTCTTCCTACTGTAGTGAGTTTCTCCTGGCCAATGTGATCTAGGAGGCAATGTGTGAGTTTCTCCTGGCCAATATGATCTAGGCGGGTTCCTGTCTAGGTTTCTTCCTACTGTAGTGAGTTTCTCATGGCCAATGTGATCTAGGGGCGGGTTCCTGTCTAGGTTTCTTCCTACTGTAGTGAGTTTCTCCTGGCCAATGTGATCTAGGGGCGGGTTCCTGTCTAGGTTTCTTCCTACTGTAGTGAGTTTCTCCTGGCCAATGTGATCTAGGGGGCGGGTTCCTGTCTAGGTTTCTTCCTACTGTAGTGAGTTTCTCCTGGCCAATGTGATCTAGGGGCGGGTTCCTCTCTAGGTTTCTTCCTACTGTAGTGAGTTTCTCCTGGCCAATGTGATCTAGGGGGCGGGTTCCTCTCAGGTTTCTTCCTACTGTAGTGAGTTTCTCCTGGCCAATGGGATCTAGGGGCGGGTTCCTCTCTAGGTTTCTTCCTACTGTAGTGAGTTTCTCCTGGCCAATGTGATCTAGGGGTGGGTTCCTCTCTAGGTTTCTAGGAGTTTCTTCCTGTGAATGTAGTGAGTTTTACTCCTGGCCAATGTGATCTAGGGGTGGGTTCCTCTCTAGGTTTCTTCCTACTGTAGTTTCTCCTGGCCAATGTGATCTAGGGGGCGGGTTCCTCTCTAGGTTTCTTCCTACTGTAGTGAGTTTCTCCTGGCCAATGTGATCTAGGGGCGGATTCCTCTCTAGGTTTCTTCCTACTGTAGTGAGTTTCTCCTGGCCAATGTGATCTAGGGGCGGGTTCCTCTCTAGGTTTCTTCCAACTGTAGTGAGTTTCTCCTGGCCAATGTGATCTAGGGGGCGGGTTCCTCTCTAGGTTTCTTCCTACTGTAGTGAGTTTCTCCTGGCCAATGTGATCTAGGGGGCGGGTTCCTGTAAAAAGCACTTTGTGACAACGGCTGATGTAAAGGCAACTTGTAAATAAATACAAACATTTAAAGGGCTTTATAAATACATTTGACTGATTGATTGACGTGCCTCTGCAGGTCGAGAAAGTGGGTTAAAAAGCTGGAAAATGGCAATACAAAACAGGATTACAGTGTGTATGACAAAAAAGCACGTAAGACATTTGTACGGGATATTTTCTAGGTTCATGAAGATTTAACCGTGATCAGAAACCCAACAGATTGTGTTCTTGATTTAACCTTTAAACCTTACCGCACAATACATATTTTAGTTTGGCACAGTTGTGTTGCAGTGGTAGGAATGGAAATATACAGAAGAGAGCTCCTAGTATCTTCTGAAAACGCAGGGTATTGAAGTTGACATTTAAATATGGGAGCAGAAAGAAATGGAGTGACTGACATGTATTCATAGCGAATACCTTTAGAGATAAAATCATCAGCTTGGTATTCAATCACTTATAATAGCAAAAGAAAAGCACCAAAGTGCATCCTCAAAGAACAACGCAACAAACGATATCACAAACATTTTTCACCTCCCACCTCCTCTCTCCCTGACTCTAAACAACACAAACAGCCCACCTCCTGTCTGCCTTAAAAACCCTGACTCTAAACAACACCAAACAGCCCAGTCCCAAACAACACCAAACAGCCCACCTCCTCCCTGTCTGCTAAACTCTGACTCTCCCTGTCTGCCTCTAAACAACACCAAACAGCCCACCTCCTCCCTGTCTGCCTCTAAACAACACCAAACAGCCCACCCTCCTCCCTGTCTGCCTCTAAACAACACCAAACAGCCCACCTCCTCCCTGTCTGACTCTAAACCTCCTCCCTGTCTGCCTCTAAACAACACCAAACAGCCCACCTCCTCCCTGTCTGCCTCTAAACAACACAAACAGCCCACCTCCCTTCCCTGAAAACAACACCAAACAGCCCACCTCCTCCCTTCCCTGCCTCTAAACAACACCAAACAGCCCACCTCCTCCCTGTCTGACTGAGCCCACCTCCTCCCTGTCTGAAAACAACACCAAACAGCCCACCTCCTCCCTGTCTGCCTGCCCACTCTCCCTGTCTGCCTCTAAACAACACAGCCCACCTCCTCCTTCCCTGAAAACAACACCAAACAGCCCACCTCCTCCCTGTCTGCCAACACCAAACAGCCCACCTCCTCCCTGTCTGACTCTAAACAACACAAAACAGCCCACCTCCTCCCTGACTCTAAACAACACCAAACAGCCCACCTCCTCCCTGTCTGACTCTAAACAACACAAAAACAGCCCACCTCCTCCCTGTCTGCCTCTAAACAACACCAAACAGCCCACACCTCAACACAAAAACAGCCCACCTCCCCCTGTCTGACTCTAAACAACACTAAACAGCCCACCTCCTCCTGTCTGAAAACAACACAAAAACAGCCCACCTCCTCCTTCCCTGTCTAAACAACACAAAACAGCCCACCTCCTCCCCTGTCTGCCTCTAAACAACACCAAACAGCCCACCTCCTCCCTGTCTGACTCTAAACAACACTAAACAGCCCACCTCCTCCCTGTCTGCCTCAACACAAAACAGCCCACCTCCTCCCCTTCTGACAAACAACCAAAAACAGCCCACCTCCTCCCTGCTTGCCCACCTCCTCCCTGTCTGACTAAACAACACAAAACAGCCCACCTCCTCCCTGTCTGACTCAACACCAAACAGCCCACCTTCCCTGTCTGGCTCAAACAACACAAAAACAGCCCACCTCCTCCTTCCCTGACTCTAAACAACACCAAACAGCCCACCTTTTCTGACTCTAAACAACACCAAACAGCCCACTCTCCTCTGACCTCAACACCAAACAGCCCACCTCCTCCCTGTCTGACACACAAACGGCTTGCATGCAACTCAAAACCACAGCCAAACAGCCATCACCCTATTACTCCATCCACACGAAGATGACTATGACTGATTCCACAGACAAACAATCAATTGGTATCTCTTTCACCACAGACAAACAATCAATCTTTCTCTCCCCCCTTCCTTTTCCGGATGTACAAAATATCATGACAAAGTGTCAGTGGTAATAGTTCCACAGAGTTCAATAATAGAGTGATAAGGCAATCAGCGTTTGACCTTGGAGGACAGCTAATTCATCTGCCCATCTATCTTCATTATTTCCTCTGAAATGAGTACAAAAGAAAACCTGAACAATTCATTCATCCTGCTGCTATGACAATTGCATTTTTTATCCCCCTAGTAACGGCATGGCTTGTGTTTTTTTTTTACCTGATGCAGCAGTTTCTGTGTCTTGGACCTTAGAGTTCTGACAACAGTGGAACTGTCTTTGGGAGTTCTAGAGTTCTGACAACAGTGGAACTGTCTGTGGGAGTTCTGGAGTTCTGACAACAGTGGAACTGTCTTTGGGAGTTCTAGAGTTCTGACAACAGTGGAACTGTCTGTGGGAGTTCTGGAGTTCTGACAACAGTGGAACTGTCTGTGGGAGTTCTAGAGTTCTGACAACAGTGGAACTGTCTTTGGGAGTTCTAGAGTTCTGACAACAGTGGAACTGTCTTGGGAGTTCTAGAGTTCTGACAACAGTGGAACTGTCTGTGGGAATTCTAGAGTTCTGACAACAGTGAAACTGTCTGTGGGAGTTCTGGAGTTCGGACAACAGTGGAACTGTCTGTGGGAGTTCTAGAGCAGGAGGTATGAGTTCTGAGATCTAAGATGGTTTAGTTGATATTATCAACAAAGTTTGACAATACATAATTATTTCCCACAAAACTTACTATAAAAAGGCAATGTTTTCTTCCATTGTACAAATTTAGTTATAAACGCGTTCAGAGAGAGCACAATTTCAAATCAATTGTTTTATGAATTTCACAAGGCACTGGAAAATTATTCCTGATGAACTGCAATATTTATGTTTTGTTTGAAAGACTCTGGTTGTAAAAGCATCATAATCTACCTAATAACTTGATGGCTGGGCTCAGTACAAACTGAGGGCTGGATTGTCGAGACAGACCAGTCCAAACTCCTTTACCATCTCCATGCCCATCCTCGTCATTGCTAATATCAAATCAAACCTTATTTATATAGTTGTTGTTGTTTTTACAGAGGATTCATTTCAAAGTGCTTACATGTGAGAATGCAAAGCTAGGCCATATGAGAGCAGAGCAGAGCAGAGAGGATAGAGAACAGAAGGGTAGGCCTGTGTGTCTGGTGCTGGGGGAGAGGAGGCTGTGTGTGTTGCCTGTGTGGATGGGACGTTTGTCAGGAGACGGTGACAAAAAGGGGTTGAGGGCCTTGCTCAATTCTATTCACAGACAATTTGTAAGGCCGGCTGTTGAAGCCTTGCCAAAGCCTTGTGGAACAGCTGGAGCCCTACGGTGATTGATAAACGAACGAACGCAGGGGCCCGGCCGGCGCCCCCAAGAACTTCATTCTGATATGAATGAGGACAAAAGTGCGACAACATTCAGTGAGTGTTTAATATTAGCGTCATTAAGTGTGAACAGTGGACAAGCCCCCTCAGCCTCAGCTGGGGATACACAAAGCCCACAGAGAGGGTCAGGACCCCCTGCTAATTAACATTTTGATGACAAAATACCCCCTTTTTGTAACTGTTTCCTAATTAATTCACACTTCAGGCCGGGTGATTAAAATAACGTTTAATCTGGATTTGAAGGAGCTATTTGTCTATGGACGTGATGGCTGGCTGTTTAGCTCATTACACAGGTTCAGGGTTAGAGTTAGGGACTATGGACGTGATGGCTGGCTGTTTAGCTCATTACACAGGTTCAGGGTTAGAGTTAGGGTCTATGGACGTGATGGCTGGCTGTTTAGCTCATTACACAGGTTCAGGGTTAGAGTTAGGGACTATGGACGTGATGGCTGGCTGTTTAGCTCATTACACAGCAGGGTTAGAGTTAGGGTCTATGGACGTGATGGCTGGCTGTTTAGCTCATCACACAGCAGGGTTAGAGTTAGGGTCTATGGACGTGATGGCTGGCTGTTTAGCTCATTACACAGGTTCAGGGTTAGAGTTAGGGTCTATGGACGTGATGGCTGGCTGTTTAGCTCATTACACAGGTTCAGGGTTAGAGTTAGGGTCTATGGACGTGATGGCTGGCTGTTTAGCTCATTGCACAGGTTCAGGGTTAGAGTTAGGGTCTATGGACGTGATGGCTGGCTGTTTAGCTCATTACACAGGTTCAGGGTTAGAGTTAGGGTCTATGGACGTGATGTGATGGCTGGCTGTTTATCATCACACAGGTTCAGGGTTATTAGGGTCTATGGGCGTGATGGCTGGCTGTTTAGCTCATCACACAGGTTCAGGGTTAGGGTCTAGTGATGGATGGCTGGCTGTTTAGCTCAGGGTTAGAGTTAGGGACTATGGGCGTGATGGCTGGCTGTTTAGCTCATCACACAGCAGTTCAGGGTTAGAGTTAGGGTCTATGGACGTGATGGCTGGCTGTTTAGCTCATTACACAGGTTCAGGGTTAGAGTTAGAGTCTATGGACGTGATGGCTGGCTGTTTAGCTCATCACACAGGGTTCAGTTAGGAGTTAGGGACTATGGACGTGATGGCTGGCTGTTTAGCTCATCACACAGCAGGGTTAGGGTTGGGTTCAGGGTTAGAGTTAGGGACTATGGACGTGATGGCTGGCTGTTTAGCTCATTATACAGGTTCAGGGTTAGAGTTAGGGTTGGGACGTGATGGCTGGCTGTTTAGCTCATCACACAGGTTCAGGGTTAGAGTTAGGGACTATGGACGTGATGGCTGGCTGTTTAGCTCATCACACAGCAGGGTTAGGAGTTAGGGTTAGAGTTAGGGACTATGGACGTGATGGCTGGCTGTTTAGCTCATCATACAGCAGGGTTAGGGTTGGGTTCAGGGTTAGAGTTAGGGACTATGGACGTGATGGCTGGCTGTTTAGCTCATTATACAGGTTCAGGTTAGGTTAGGGTCTATGGACGTGATGGCTACGTTTAGCTCATCACACAGGTTCAGGGTTAGGAGTTAGGGACTAGGGACGTGATGGCTGGGGTTAGGTTCAGGGTATAGGTTCAGGGGTTAGGTTAGGGTCTAGGTTGAAGGGGTTAGGTTCGCCCATTAGGTTCAGGGGTTAGGTTAGGTTCAGGCATTACAGCTGGCTGTTTAGCTCATCACACAGCAGGGTTAAAGGGTTGGGTTCAGGGTTAGAGTTAGGGACTATGGACGTGATGGCTGGCTGTTTAGCTCATCACACAGCAGGGTTAGGGTTGGGTTCAGGGGTTAGAGTTAGGGTCTATGGACGTGATGGCTGGCTGTTTAGCCCATTATACAGGTTCAGGGTTAGAGTTAGGGTCTATGGACGTGATGGCTGGCTGTTTAGCTCATTACACAGGTTCAGGGTTAGAGTTAGGGACTATGGACGTGATGGGCTGGCTGTTTAGCTCATTACACAGGTTCAGGGTTAGGTTAGGGTCTATGGGTGTGGCTGGCTGTTTAGCTCATTATACAGGTTCAGGGTTAGAGTTCAGGGTCTATGGACGTGATGGCTGGCTGTTTAGCCTTATTATACAGGTTCAGGGTTAGAGTTCAGGTCTATGGACATGCTGGCTGTTTAGCTCATTACACAGCATTCAGGTTACAGTCTTAGGACCTTCTCTTTCCTATCAGATAGATTCTGGCTAAAAATAATACCTAATTATACAAATGGCACTTCAGTGACTATTTATTAAGTCAATGTAATTCCTGGTCTGTTACAATTATACAGTTCATTGTTGATGTAATTAGGGTCTGGTGTTTTAAATCTAATTCACAGGTCTGTGAACAATGTTTTAAATCTATGAAATGGTCTGGCAATGTTTTACCATTCTTGATGTAATTCCTGGTTTTTTAAATCTTCATGTAATTCCTGGTCTGGCTGTTTTTAAATCATTCTTGATTAATTCAGCTGGGTGTGAACAATGTTTTAAATCATTGTTGATGTAATTCCTGGCTGGCAATGTTTTAAATCATTAAATGTAAATGAGACAATGTTTAGGTCATTATTGATTAGGTTCAGTTTTAGATAGGGTTGATGTAATTCAGGGTCTGGTCAATGTTTTAGGTCATTCTTGATGTAATTCCTGGTCTGTTTAGCTCATCACACAGCAGGGTTAGATTCAGGGGTTAGGTTCAGGGGGTTAGGTTCAGGGTCTGTGAACAGGGGTTAGGTCAGGGGTTGAGGTAATTCCTGGTCTAGAGGTTTAAATCAGATAGATAGATAGATAGAGCATTTTGATGTTCCTGGTTTTAATGTTTAGGTTCATTCTTGATGTAATTCAGGGTCTGTAGGTTTTAAATCATTCTTGATGTAATTCCATTCAATGTTTAAATCATTCTTCATCATTCCAGCTGGCAATGTTTAGCTCATCAAAGCAGGGTTATCTAGGTTCAATGTTTAAATCATTCTTGATGTAATTCCTGGTTAGTGAACAGGGTTTAAATCATTCTTGGTGTTGGTGTCAGGGTTATTCTTGGTGGTCCTTCTGTGGGTTAGAGTTCATGGTGTTAGTGCGGTTCAGTGGTTGTTCCTGGGACCACCCATACATGGTTAGTTCACATGACTGTAAGTCGTTTGGATAAAAGCGTCTGCTAAATGGTATTATTTTATTATTATTATTATTTAATTCCTGGTCTGTGTGTTTTAAATCATTCTTGATGTAATTCAGGTTAGGTTCAATGTTTAAATCATTGTTGATGTAATTACAGCTGGTGTTTTAAATCATTCTTGATGTAATTCCTGGTCTGGTTTTAAATCATTGTTGATGTAATTCCTGGTCTGTGTTCAATGTTTTAAATCATTCTTGATGTAATTCCAGTCTGTGAACAATGTTTTAAATCATTCTTGATGTAATTCCTGGTTAGTGGTTTTAGGTCATTCTTGATGTAATTCCTGGTGTCAATGTTTTAAATCATTGTTGATGTAATTCAGGTCTGGAACAATGTTAGGTCATTCTTCATGTAATTACTGGTCTGGCAATGTTTGATTCATGTAATTCAGCAGTGAACAATGTTTAAATCATTCTTCAAATTCCTGGTGACACAAAAATCACATGTATCTTCTGTGACAATGTTTTAAATCATTCTTAGGTTTTGGTCTAACAATGTTTTAAATCATTCTTGATGTAATTCCTGGTCTGTGAACAATGTTTTAAATCTTCTTTCCTAGTCTGTCAGCTTTAAATCATTCTTGATTTTGCCTAGTCTGTGAAATGTTTTAATTTTGATAGTAATTCCTAGTCTAGATTATAATATTCTTGATAGATAGATTCCTAGATGTGAACAGTATAGATGATTCTTGATGTAATTCCTGGTCTGTATGTGTTTTAAATCATTCTTGATGTAATTCCTGGTCTGTGAACAATGTTTTAAATCATATATGTGTGTGATTGGTGTCCTTTATTCTTGTGTGGTCCTTCTGTGCTCAGTTGGTAGAGCATGGTGTATGTAACGCCAGTGTGTGTGTGTTCGATTGACAACCCATACATAGAATGTAAACACACATGACTGTAACATTCTAAAAAGCGTGATGGTTCCTTAATTTGGTCCTATCAATGTTTTAAATCATCTAGCTAAAAAATAAACAATGTTTTAAATCATTCTTGATGTAATTCCTAGTCTGTGAACAATGTTTTAAATCATTGTTGATGTAATTCCTAGTCTGTGAACAATGTTTTAAATCATTCTTGATGTAATTCCTGGTCTGTGAACAATGTTTTAAATCATTCTTGATGTAATTCCTGGTCTGTGAACAATGTTTTAAATCATTCTTGATGTAATTCCTGGTCTGTGAACAATGTTTTAAATCATTCTTGATGTAATTCCTGGTCTGTGAACAATGTTTTAAATCATTCTTGATGTAATTCCTGGTCTGTGAACAATGTTTTAAATCATTCTTGATGTAATTCCTGGTCTGTGAACAATGTTTTAAATCATTGTTGATGTAATTCCTGGTCTGTGAACAATGTTTTAAATCATTCTTGATGTAATTCCTGGTCTGTGAACAATGTTTTAAATCATTCTTGATGTAATTCCTAGTCTGTGAACAATGTTTTAAATCATTGTTGATGTAATTCCTGGTCTGTGAACAATGTTTTAAATCATTCTTGATGTAATTCCTGGTCTGTGAACAATGTTTTAAATCATTCTTGATGTAATTCCTAGTCTGTGAACAATGTTTTAAATCATTCTTGATGTAATTCCTGGTCTGTGAACAATGTTTTAAATCATTATTGATGTAATTCCTGGTCTGTGAACAATGTTTTAAATCATTCTTGATGTAATTCCTAGTCTGTGAACAATGTTTTAAATCATTCTTGATGTAATTCCTAGTCTGTGAACAATGTTTTAAATCATTCTTGATGTAATTCTGGTCTGTGAACAATGTTTTTTCACTTGCATGATCGCGTGTACAATGTTTTGTATATTGTCTGTAGGGAGGCGGGTAGCCTAGTGGTTAAAAATGTTGGCCCAGTAACTGAACAGTCAGTGGTTTGAACCGCCGAGTTGACTAGGTGAAAATCTGTCAATGTGCCCATGAGCAAGGCACTTAACCCTAGCCTCTAAAATGTTGTTGTCCGTAAGAAGTGTAATCTCTGTGAGAAAATACAATAAAATGCTGCCACCATCTATGCAGCAGTGCAATCTTTTTCCTTCAGAACAAAAAAAATATATAGCATATACATGCTAATCATACAATAGTCAGAACCCCACAACTTGACAGCAGAATCTTGCTGGTCTCTTGTGATCATATTGAGAAGTAGAACCTATGATCTAATTCCCCAGGTTTTACCATGCTAATTGTGCCATAAACACATTTTAAACACATATCGACAGGAGAGTTTAAAAGAGTTGCCAATGGTGGTTCTCCGGGTCACAGCCTCCTGCAGATTGTGTGACCCATGTGAGTACAGGTCATTGAGACACGGGGTGACCAGTTCAGTCATGTGTGATATTGTCCATTCACTTACTGGGTTAAGCTGCTTTTAAAACATAACAGAAACAGCTTTATTAAACAATAGATTTGTATTTTTATTTTATTTTTGCATTGTTGCATGATGATGTTTGGATACAATGAGTTAAGAGGATTCATAGGATATGGTTTTAAAACACAGACACACTATTATAGGTGATTCATAAAGAACCCATGTTCATACATTTCTCTCTGTAATCTAAGGCTTCTTTTGTTTTGAAGTTATCATATTTTTGGGAAAATCAAATGAGATATTTTCTCCACCTATAACACAGATGTTTCTCTCTCTCTCTCTCTCTCTCTCTCTCTCTCTCTCTCTCTCTCTCTCTCTCTCTCTCTCTCTCTCTCTCTCTCTCTCTCTCTAAAGTAGAATGTGCAATGGGGCACATTCATCCTAACCTATTTACTGGCTGGGTAGTGCTTAAGACTTGAACCGCAATTTGAAAGTTTTCCATCACTAAGTGAAATGTATGGCTGTGACTGGGTTGGGGGATTGTTCTAGCTATTTATATTTTAGGAATTCAATTTCAGACGTTTCCTTACTGTGACAAAGGAGAACATCCATCCAGTCATTTCATAGCATTCTGACTCTAGAACCTGCCCAGGATTCTACCGTGAATGACTGAATATTGATGAACTTGATGAAAACTCTCAATGCGTCTTTTTTCCCATTTTTTATTTTTTTACATCACCTTAGAGAATAGGATAGGGAGGCGGGGGGGATGGGGTGTCTCTGGCGGGTTCTTCCCCCATGGAAAGAAGCACCTCTCTCAATATTCAGAACCCCAGTGTTGTGTATGAGGTCTCAAAAAGGAGATATCAATCTCACTTTGAAACTGTGGGGGCTTCATTTGTTTGTGAAGGATGTGAGGTGCTGCCTAAATGACTATGCCAATTCTTCAAAACCCACTTGCAGTTGACACACCACTGCTTCTGCATTCATTGTTTTGGGGCCCAAGTTTGTGGACCCTATGATTGAAATTGTGCCCACTTTTCAAAGTCTTGTATCGCAATGAAGAAATAGACACATGCCATTGATATTTGTTACTCTAGTCTGCTATGAGTTTAATAAGATAAAGGATGTTGAAAGCCTTTAAAACCTCAGCTTAACTATAACACCTGTACAACATCAGCTGAACTATAGAAAAACATTATTTTTTTGCAATTACTTTGCATATTCTTGAGATAAATATTTTTACTGCACTCTTAGAAAACAAATGTTGCTATCTACAGCACCTTGAGAAGGTGTTCACACCCTTGACTTTTCCCACATTTTTGTTGTTACCGCCTGAATTTAAAATGGATTGATTTGAGATGTTGCCATGGTCACTGGCCTACACACAATACCCCATCACGTCAAAAGTGGAATTATTTATTTTGATGAAATAAAAAAAAACTGTAAATATCTTGAGTCAATAAGTATTTGACCCTTTCGTTGTGCCAAGTCTAAACCACTTCAGTCGTAAAACGTTGCTTCACAAGACACATAATAAGTTGCATGGATTCACTCTGTCTGCAGTAATAGTGTTTGACATGATTTTTGAATAACTACCTAACCTCTGTGATCCACACATACAATTACCTGCAAGGTCCCTCAGTCGAGCCGTGAATTTCAAATACAGATTCAACCCCAAAGACCAGGGAGGTTTTCCAATGCCACGCAAAGAAGGTGGTATTGGTAGATGGAGTAAAATGTAATAAAAGCAGACATTGAATATCCCTTTGAGCATAGTGAAGGTATTAATTACACTTCTGAAGCTAAGCAGGGTTGGTCCTGGTCAGTCCCTGGATGGGAGACCAGATGCTGCTGGACGTGGTGTTGGAGGGCCAGTAGAGGCACTCTTTCTATTGGTCTAAAAATATCCCAATGCCCCAGGGTAGTGATTGGGGACACTGGGGACATATATATATATATAGTTTTAATTTATTCCTACGTAGATTTGTGTGTATTGGGTAAGCTAACATCAAAGAAATCAGCCAAGACCTCAAAAAATTATTGTAGACCTCCACAAGTCTGGTTCATCCTTGGGAGTAATGTCCAAACTCCTGAAGGTACCACATTCATCCGTACAAACAATAGTACGCAAGTATAAACACCATGGGACCACGCAGCCGTCATACCGCTCAGGAAGGAGACGCCTTCTGTCTCCTAGAGATGAACGTACTTTGGTGTGAAAAGTGCAAATCAATCCCAGAACAACATCAAAGGACCTTGTGAAGATGCTGCAGGAAACAGGTACAAAAGTATCTATATCCACAGTAAAACGAGTCCTATATCGACATAACCTGAAAGGCTGCTCAGCAAGGAAGAAGACACTGCTCCAAAATCGCCATAAAAAGCCAGACCTCGGTTTGCAACTGCACATGGGGACAAAGATCATACTTTTGGAGAAATGTCCTCTGGTCTGATGAAACAAAAATAGAACTGTTTGGCCATAATGACCATCATTATGTTTGGAGGAAAAAGGGGAGACTTGCAAGCCCAAGAACACCATCCCAACCATGAAGCACAGGGGTGGCAGCATCATGTTGTTGGGGTGCTTTGCTGCAGCAGGGACTGGTGCACTTCACAAAATAGATGGCATCATGAGGAAGGGAAATTATGTGGATATATTGAAGCAACATCTCAAGACATCAGTCAGGAAGTTAAAGCTTGTTCACCAATGGGTCTCCAAATGGACAATGACCCCAAGCATACTTCCAAAGTTGTGGCAAAATTGCCTAAGTACAACAAAGTCAAGGTATTGGAGTGGCCATCACAAAGCCCTGACCTCAATCCTATAGAACATTTGTGGTCAGAACTGAAAAAGCATGTGCGAGCAAGGAGGCCCACAAACCTGACTCAGTTACACCAGCTCTGTCAGGAGGAATGGGCCATAATTCACCCAACTTCTTGTGGGAAGCTTGTGGAAGGCTACCCGAAACGTTTGACCCAAGTTAAACAATTTAAAGGCAATGCTACCAAATACTAACTGAGTGTATGTTAACTTCTTTCCCACTGGGAATGTGATGAAAGAAATAAATGCTCAAATAAAACATTCTCTCTACTATTATTCAGTCATTTCACATTCTTAAAATAAAGTGGTGATCCTAACTGACAGGGCATTTTTACTCAGATTAAATATCAGGAATTGAGAAAAACCGAGTTTAAATGTAGTTGGCTAAGGTGTATGTAAACTTCCGACTTCAACTGTACATTGAGTGTACTGTATAGTGTTTCTGCAGTAATGTTGGAGGCAGTTACTCTTCCATGTAGGCTCAACCTTTAGGGACTCTGCTTTGCAATGATATTTGTGAGCTCCAAAAAGATAAAGTCCATCCCTAGATCCCAACTGAAGTACTCACTCTTTCACACACACTGCTACTTGCAGTGGGATTGCAAGGCCAGTGTTATAGTACAGTAGTGGCTAAAGCCATCCCTCTCCCAGTTCTAGATGTGCAATGGCCCATGCAGTTCCCTCAGAGTGTGTTTAGGAGAGAGCCCTCTCCATGTCTGTTCAGTTGTGCCTGATTTACCAACACAAACACACACACACAAACACACACACACACACACACACACACACACACACACACACACACACACACACACACACACACACACACACACACACACACACACACACACACACACACACACACACACACACACACACACACACACACACAGACAGTTCAGTTGTGGCTGGTTTACCAACACTATTGATTGCAGGTGATGTTCTGGACAGTGTCCATCTGACCTCAGGAGGAGCCTAAATACATCACTGTCCAGAGAGACCTCATGAGACTCAGGGTACTCGGTGTGAGACTCGGTGTGTGTGTGTGTGTGTGTGTGTATGTGTGTATGTGTGTGTGTGTGTGTGTGTGTGTGTATGTGTGTGTGTGTGTAGTGTGTGTATGTGTGTGTGTGTGTGTGTACTGCAGGCTGCAGCAGCCCTGTGCCCCTCTCCCTCCCTGAGTAGACAGACACATTGATAAAGTGGCCACAGAAAGTCAACAGGATAAACACTTATATACTCTTATTTTTTAAATACACTGCCTAAGCTAAAAATACAACATGGTATTTGTGGTTGGATAGTCCTGGGGAAGTCTACTGTACTATTCTAATAGAGTGAGAGACAGAGTCCTGGGGAAGTCTACTGTACTATTCTAATAGAGTGAGAGACAGAGTCCTGGGGAAGTCTACTGTACTATTCTAATAGAGTGAGAGACAGAGTCCTGGGGAAGTCTACTGTACTATTCTAATGGAGTGAGAGACAGAGTCCTGGGGAAGTCTACTGTACTATTCTAATGGAGTGAGAGACAGAGTCCTGGGGAAGTCTACTGTACTATTCTAATAGAGTGAGAGACAGAGTCCTGGGGAAGTCTACTGTACTATTCTAATGGAGTGAGACACAGTGTACTGTACTATTCTCATGGAGTGAGAGACAGAGTCCTGGGGAAGTCTACAGCCTCTGATCTGGAGGACTCACTAAACAGAGAACATCCCTGGT
>NW_026290765.1:75000-114759 GCF_023373465.1 Oncorhynchus keta | reverse complement strand
CAGCACCACCGCTAACTAACGCTAGCCGTTTCACATCCGTTACACCAGAAACACCGCTAACGAGCTAGCCGCTACACATCCGTTACACCAGCACCACCGCTAACTAAGCTAGCCGCTCACATCTGTTACACCAGCACCACCGCTAACTAAGCTGGCCGCTACACATCCGTTACACCAGCACCACCGCTAACTAAGCTGGGGCATGCTCACATCCGGTTACACCAGCACCACCGCTAACTAAGCTAGCCGTTTCACATCCGTTACACCAGCACCACCGCTAACACAAAAGCTAGCCGCTTCCACATCCGTTACACCAGCACCACCGCTAACTAAGCTAGCCATTTCACATCCGTTAGACCAGCACCACCACTTTAGCCCAAGCTGGCCGGCTACACATCCGTTACACCAGCACCACCGCTAACTAAGCTAGCCGCTACACTGCTTACACCAGCACCACCGCTAACTAAGCTAGCCGCTACACATCCGTTACACCAGCACCACCGCTAACTGCTAGCCATTCACATCTGTACACCAGCACCACCGCTAACTAAGCTGCCACATCCGTTACACCAGCACCACCGCTAACTAAGCTAGCCGCTTTCACATCCGTTACACCAGCAACACCGCTAATCGGCCGGCCAAGCCACACATCCGCTACACCAGCACCACCGCTAACTAAGCTGCCGCTACACATCCGTTACACCAGCACCGCCGCTAACTACAGCTGGGGCCGCTCCACATCCGTTAGACCAGCACCACCGCTAACTAAGCTAGCCGCCACATCCTTTACACCAGCATAACCGCACTAAGCTAGCCGCTATCACATCCGTTACACCAGCAACACCGCTAATCTGCCAGTCAAGCCGCTACACATCCGCTACACCAGCACCACCGCTAACTGCTAGCCGTTTCACATCCGTTACACCAGCACCACCGCTAACTAAGCTGGGCCATGCTCACATCCGGTTACACCAGCACCACCGCTAACTAATGTGCTGCTCCACATCCGTCACACCAGCACCACCGCTAACTGCTAGCCGCTTTCACATCCGTTACACCAGCACCACCGCTAACTAAGCTGGCCATTTCACATCCGTTACACCAGCACCACCGCCAACTAAGCTAGCCGCTACACCAGCACCAGCACCACCGCTACTGCTAGCCGTTTACATCCGTTACACCAGCACCACCGCTAACTAAGCTAGCGCTTTCACATCCGTTACACCAGCACCACCGCTAACTAAGCTGGCCGCTACACATCCGTTACACCAGCACCACCGCTAACTAAGCTAGCCGCTACACATCCGTTACACCAGCACCACCGCTAACTAAGCTAGCCATCTCACATCCGTTACACCAGCACCACCGCTAACTAGCGACAGCTACACATCCGTTACATCAGCTACCACCGCTAACTAAGCTAGCCATTTCACATCCGATTACACCAGCACCACCGCTAACTAAGCTAGCCGTTTCACATCCGTTACACCAGCATAACCGCTAACTATAAACTAGCCGCTACATCGTTACAACAGCACCACCGCTAACTAAGCTAGCCATTTCACATCCGTTACACCCAGCACCACCGCTAACTAAGCTAGCCACTACACATCCGTTACAACAGCACCACCGCTAACTAAGCTAGCCATTTCACATCCGATTACACCAGCACCACCGCTAACTAAGCTAGCCTTTTCTTTACACATCCGTTACCAGCACCACCGCTAACTAAGCTAGCAGCTACACATCCGTTACACCAGCACCACCGCTAACTAAGCTAGCCGCTACATCCGTTACACCAGCACCACCGCTAACTAAGCTAGCCATCCACCACATCCGTTACCAGCACCACCGCTAACTAAGCTGGCCGTTTCACATCCGTTACACCAGCACCACCGCTAACTAAGCTAGCCGCTACACATCTGTTACACCAGCACCTGCGCTAGCTAACTAGCCGCTAACATCCGTTACAACAGCACCACCGCTAACTAAGCTCATTTCATCTGTTACACCAGCACCACCGCTAACTAAGCTAGCCATTTCACACATCCGTTACACCAGCACCACCGCTAACTAAGCTAGCCGCTACACATCCGTTACACCAGCACCACCGCTAACTAAGCTAGCCATTACATCTGTTACACCAGCACCACCGCTAACTAAGCTAGCCATCTCACATCCGTTACACCAGCACCACCGCTAACTAAGCTAGCCGTTTCACATCCGTTACACCAGCACCACCGCTAACTAAGCTAGCCGCTACACATCCGTTACACCAGCACCACCGCTAACTAAGCTAGCCATTTCACATCTGTTACACCAGCACCACCGCTAACTAAGCTAGCCATTTCACATCCGTTACACCAGCACCACCGCTAACTAAGCTTTTCACATCCGTTACACCAGCACCACCGCTAACTAAGCTAGCCATTTCACATCTGTTAGACCAGCCACCGCTAACTAAGCTAGCCGCTTCACATCTGTTAGACCAGCACCACCGCTAACTAAGCTAGCCGCTACACATCCGTTACACCAGCACCACCGCTAACTAAGCTAGCCGCTACACATCCGTTCACCAGCACCACCGCTAACCGCCATCTCATCCGTTACCAGCACCACCGCTAACTAAGCTAGCCGCTTCACATCCGTTACCAGCACCACCGCTACATATCTGTTACACCAGCACCACCAGCTGGCCGTTTCACATCCGTTACACCAGCACCACCGCTAACTAAGCTAGCCGCTACACATCCGTTACACCAGCACCACCGCTAACTAAGCTAGCCGCTTCACATCCGTTAGACCAGCACCACCGCTAACTAAAGTTAGCCGCTACACATCCTTTAAGCTACCAGCACATAACCCAGCTAACTAAGCTAGCCGCTACACATCCGTTAGACCAGCACCACCGCTAACTAAGCTAGCCGCTACACATCCGTTACACCAGCACCACCGCTAACTAAAGCTAGCCGCCACACATCCTTTAAACCAGCATCCGTTACACCAGCACCACACGCCACTAACTAAGCTAGCCATTTCATCCGTTACACCAGCACCACCGCAACTAAGCTGCCGCACATCCGTTACACCAGCACCACCGCTAAGCTAGCCGCTACACATCCGCTAGCACCACCGCTAACTAAGCCGCTAGCACATCCGTTACACCAGCACCACCGCTAACTAAGCTAGCCGCTACACATCTGTTACACCAGCACCACCGCTAACTAAGCTAGCCGCCACACATCCTTTAAACCAGCATAACCGCTAACTGTTAGCCAACATCCGTTAAGCTAGCCGCTAGCACATCCGTTACACCAGCACCACCACTAACTAAGCTAGCCATCCGTTACACCAGCATAACCGTTACACCAGCACCACACCACTAACTAAGCTAGCCGTTTCACATCCGTTACACCAGCACCACCGCTAACTAAGCTAGCCGCTACACATCCGTTACACCAGCACCACCGCTAACTAAGCTAGCCATTTCACATCTGTTAGACCAGCACCACCGCTAACTAAGCTAGCCGCTCACATCCGTTACACCAGCACCACCGCTAACTAAGCTAGCCGCTACATCCGTTACACCAGCACCACCGCTAACTAAGCTAGCCGCTACACATCCGTTACACCAGCACCACCGCTAACTAAGCTAGCCGTTTCACATCCGTTACACCAGCACCACCGCTAACTAAGCTAGCCGCTACACATCCGTTACACCAGTACCACCGCTAACTAAGCTAGCCGCTACACATCCGTTACACCAGTACCACCGCTAACTAAGCTAGCCGCTACACATCCGTTACACCAGCACCACCGCTAACTAAGCTAGCCGCTACACATCCGTTACACCAGCACCACCGCTAACTAAGCTAGCCGCTACACATCCGTTACACCAGCACCACCGCTAACTAAGCTAGCCGTTTCACATCCGTTACATCAGCACCACGGCTAACTAAGCTAGCCATTTCACATCCGTTACACCAGCACCACCGCTAACTAAGCTAGCCATTTCACATCCGTTACACCAGCACCACCGCTAACTAAGCTAGCCATTTCACATCCGTTAGACCAGCACCACCGCTAACTAAGCTAGCCGCTACACATCCGTTACACCAGCACCACCGCTAACTAAGCGAGCCGCTACACATCCGTTACATCAGCACCACCGCTAACTAAGCTAGCCATTTCACATCCGTTACACCAGCACCACCGCTAACTAAGCTAGCCGTTTCACATCCGTTACACCAGCACCACCGCTAACTAAGCTAGCCGTTTCACATCCATTACACCAGCACCACCGCTAACTAAGCGAACCGCTTACACATCCGTTACACCAGCACCACCGCTAACTAAGCTAGCCATTTCACATCCGTTACACCAGCACCACCGCTAACTAAGCTAGCCATTTCACATCCGTTAGACCAGCACCACCGCTAACTAAGCTAGCCGCTACACATCCGTTACACCAGCACCACCGCTAACTAAGCTAGCCGCTACACATCCGTTACACCAGCACCACCGCTAACTAAGCTAGCCGCTACACATCCGTTACACCAGCACCACCGCTAACTAAGCTAGCCGTTTCACATCCGTTACACCAGCACCACCGCTAACTAAGCGAGCCGCTACACATCCGTTACACCAGCACCACCGCTAACTAAGCTAGCCATTTCACATCCTTTACACACCAGCACCACCGCTAACTAAGCAAGCCATTTCACATCCGTTAGACCAGCACCACCGCTAACTAAGCTAGTCGCTACACATCCGTTACACCAGCACCACCGCTAACTAAGCTAGCCGTTTCACATCCGTTACACCAGCACCACCGCTAACTAAGCTAGCCGCTACACATCCGTTACACCAGCACCACCGCTAACTAAGCTGGCCGCTACACATCCGTTACACCAGCACCACCGCTAACTAAGCTAGCCGCTACACATCCGTTACACCAGCACCACCGCTAACTAAGCTAGCCATTTCACATCCGTTAGACCAGCACCACCGCTAACTAAGCTAGCCGCTACACATCCGTTACACCAGCACCACCGCTAACTAAGCTGCCGCTACACATCCGTTACACCAGCACCACCGCTAACTAAGCGAGCCGCTACACATCCGTTACATCAGCACCACCGCTAACTAAGCTAGCCATTTCACATCCGTTACACCAGCACCACCGCTAACTAAGCTAGCCATTTCACATCCATTAGACCAGCACCACCGCTAACTAAGCTAGCCGCTACACATCCGTTACACCAGCACCACCGCTAACTAAGCTAGCCGCTACACATCCGTTACACCAGCACCACCGCTAACTAAGCTAGCCGTTTCACATCCGTTACACCAGCACCACCGCTAACTAAGCTAGCCGTTTCACATCCATTACCAGCACCACCGCTAACTAAGCTAGCCGCTACACATCCGTTACACCAGCACCACCGCTAACTAAGCTAGCCATTTCACATCCGTTACACCAGCACCACCGCTAACTAAGCTAGCCATTTCACATCCGTTAGACCAGCACCACCGCTAACTAAGCTAGCCGCTACACATCCGTTACACCAGCACCACCGCTAACTAAGCTAGCCGCTACACATCCGTTACACCAGCACCACCGCTAACTAAGCTAGCCGCTACACATCCGTTACACCAGCACCACCGCTAACTAAGCTAGCCGTTTCACATCCGTTACACCAGCACCACCGCTAACTCTAAGCGAGCCGCTACACATCCGTTACACCAGCACCACCGCTAACTAAGCTAGCCGCTACACATCCGTTACACCAGCACCACCGCTAACTAAGCTAGCCGCTACACATCCGTTACACCAGCACCACCGCTAACTAAGCTAGCCGCTACACATCCGTTACACCAGCACCACCGCTAACTAAGCTAGCCGTTTCACATCCGTTACACAGCACCACCGCTAACTAGCGAGCCGCTACACATCCGTTACACCAGCACCACCGCTAACTAAGCTAGCCATTTCACATCCTTTACACCAGCACCACCGCTAACTAAGCAAGCCATTTCACATCCGTTAGACCAGCACCACCGCTAACTAAGCTGAGTCGCTACACATCCGTTACACCAGCACCACCGCTAACTAAGCTAGCCGTTTCACATCCGTTACACCAGCACCACCGCTAACTAAGCTAGCCGCTACACATCCGTTACACCAGCACCACCGCTAACTAAGCTAGCCGCTACACATCCGTTACACCAGCACCACCGCTAACTAAGCTAGCCGCTACACATCCGTTACACCAGCACCACCGCTAACTAAGCTAGCCATCTCACATCCGTTACACCAGCACCACCGCTAACTAAGCTAGCCGTTTCACATCCGTTACACCAGCACCACCGCTAACTAAGCGAGCCGCTACACATCCATTACACCAGCACCACCGCTAACTAAGCTAGCCGCTACACATCCGTTACACCAGCACCACCGCTAACTAAGCTAGCCGTTTCACATCCGTTACACCAGCACCACCGCTAACTAAGCTAGCCGTTTCACATCCGTTACACCAGCACCACCGCTAACTAAGCTAGCCGTTTCACATCCGTTACACCAGCACCACCGCTAACTAAGCGAGCCGCTACACATCCGTTACACCAGAACCACCGCTAACTAAGCTAGCCGCTACACATCCGTTACACCAGCACCACCGCTAACTAAGCTAGCCGTTTCACATCCGTTACACCAGCACCACCGCTAACTAAGCTAGCCGTTTCACATCCGTTACACCAGCACCACCGCTAACTAAGCGAGCCGCTACACATCCGTTACACCAGCACCACCGCTAACTAAGCTAGCCGCTACACATCCGTTACACCAGCACCACCGCTAACTAAGCTAGCCGCTACACATCCGTTACACCAGCACCACCGCTAACTAAGCTAGCCGTTTCACATCCGTTACACCAGCACCACCGCTAACTAAGCTAGCCGTTTCACATCCGTTATACCAGCACCACCGCTAACTAAGCTAGCCGTTTCACATCCGTTACACCAGCATAACCGCTAACTAAACTAGCCGCTACACATCCGTTACAACAGCACCACCGCTAACTAAGCTAGCCATTTCACATCCGTTACACCAGCACCACCGCTAACTAAGCTAGCCATTTCACATCCGTTACACCAGCACCACCGCTAACTAAGCTAGCCGCTACACATCCGTTACACCAGCACCACCGCTAACTAAGCTAGCCGCTACACATCCGTTACACCAGCACCACCGAGAACCACCGCTAACTAAGCTAGCCGCTACACATCCGTTACTAGCCGTTTAACATCCGTTACACCAGCACCACCGCTAACTAAGCTAGCCGTTTCACATCCGTTACACCAGCACCACCGCTAACTAAGCTAGCCGTTTCACATCCGTTACACCAGCACCATCGCTAACTAAGCTAGCCGTTACACATCCGTTACATCAGCACCACCGCTAACTAAGCTAGCCGCTATACATCCGTTACATCAGCACCACCGCTAACTAAGCTAGCCGCTACACATCAAATCAAATCAAATCAAATGTATTTATATAGCCCTTCGTACATCAGCTGATATCTCAAAGTGCTGTACAGAAACCCAGCCTAAAACCCCAAACAGCAAACAATGCAGGTGTAAAAGCACGGTGGCTAGGAAAAACTCCCTAGAAAGGCCAAAACCTAGGAAGAAACCTAGAGAGGAACCGGGCTATGTGGGGTGGCCAGTCCTCTTCTGGCTGTGCCGGGTAGAGATTATAACAGAACATGACCAAGATGTTCAAATGTTCATAAATGACCAGCATGGTCGAATAATAATAAGGCAGAACAGTTGAAACTGGAGCAGCAGCACAGTCAGGTGGACTGGGGACAGCAAGGAGCCATCATGTCAGGTAGTCCTGGGGCACGGTCCTAGGGCTCAGGTCCTCCGAGAGAGAGAAAGAAAGAGAGAATTAGAGAGAGCATATGTGGGGTGGCCAGTCCTCTTCTGGCTGTGCCGGTGGAGATTATAACAGAACGTGGCCAAGATGTTCAAATGTTCATAAATGACCAGCATGGTTGAATAATAGTAAGGCAGAACAGTTGAAACTGGAGCAGGAGCATGGCCAGGTGGACTGGGGACAGCAAGGAGTCCTCATGTCAGGTAGTCCTGGGACATGGTCCTAGGGCCCAGGCCAGTTGAAACTGGAGCAGCAGCATGGCCAGGTGGACTGGGGACAGCAAGAGTCATCATGTCAGGTAGTCCTGGGGCATGGTCCTAGGGCTCAGGTCCTCCGAGAGAGAGAAAGAAAGAGAGAAGGAGAGAGATTAGAGAACGCACACTTAGATTCACACAGGACACCGAATAGGACAGGAGAAGTCGCCAGATATAACAAACTGACCCTAGCCCCCCGACACATAAACTACTGCAGCATAAATACTGGAGGCTGAGACAGGAGGGGTCAGGAGACACTGTGGCCCCATCCGAGGACACCCCGGACAGGGCCAAACAGGAAGGATATAACCCCACCCACTTTGCCAAAGCACAGCCCCCACACCACTAGAGGGATATCTTCAACCACCAACTTACCATCCTGAGACAAGGCCGAGTATAGCCCACAAAGATCTCCGCCACGGCACAACCCAAGGGGGGTGACGCCAACCCAGACAGGCCGACCACAACAGTGAATCAACCCACCCAGGTGGCGCACCCCCAGGGACGGCACGAGAGAGCCCCAGCAAGCCAGTGACTCAGCCCCGTAAAAGGGTTAGAGGCAGAGAATCCCAGTGGAAAGAGGGGAACCGGCCAGGCAGAGACAGCAAGGGCGGTTCGTTGCTCCAGAGCCTTTCCGTTCACCTTCCCACTCCTGGGCCAGACTACACTCAATCATATGACCCACTGAAGAGATGAGTCTTCAGTAAAGACTTAAAGGTTGAGACCGAGTTTGCGTCTCTGACATGGGTAGGCAGACCGTTCCATAAAAATGGAGCTCTATAGGAGAAAGCCCTGCCTCCAGCTGTTTGCTTAGAAATTCTAGGGACAATTAGGAGGCCTGCGTGTTGTGACCGTAGCGTACGTGTAGGTATGTACGGCAGGACCAAATCAGAGAGGTAGGTAGGAGCAAGCCCATGTAATGCTTTGTAGGTTAGCAGTAAAACCTTGAAATCAGCCCTTGCTTTGACAGGAAGCCAGTGTAGAGAGGCTAGCACTGGAGTAATATGATGAAATTTTTGGTTCTAGTCAGGATTCTAGCAGCCGTATTTAGCACTAACTGAAGTTTATTTAGTGCTTTATCCGGGTAGCCGGAAAATAGAGCATTGCAGTAGTCTAACCTAGAAGTGACAAAAGCATGGATTAATTTTTCTGCATAATTTTTGGACAGAAAGTTTCTGATTTTTGCAATGTTACGTAGATGGAAAAAGCTGTCCTCGAAATGGTCTTGATATGTTCTTCAAAGAGATCAGGGTCCAGAGTAACGCCGAGGTCCTTCACAGTTTTATTTGAGGCGACTGTACAACCATTAAGATTAATTGTCAGATTCAACAGAATCTCTTTGTTTCTTGGGACCTAGAACAAGCATCTCTGTTTTGTCCGAGTTTAATAGTAGAAAGTTTGCAGCCATCCACTTCCTTATGTCTGAAACACATGCTTCTAGCGAGGGCAATTTTGGGGCTTCACCATGTTTCATTGAAATGTACAGCTGTGTGTCATCCGCATAGCAGTGAAAGTTTACATTATGTTTTTTGAATAACATCCCCAAGAGGTAAAATATATAGTGAAAACAATAGTGGTCCTAAAACAGAACCTTGAGGAACACCGAAATGTACAGTTGATTTGTCAGAGGACAAACCATTCACAGAGACAAACTCAAATCAAATCAAATCAAATTTATTTATATAGCCCTTCGTACATCAGCTGATATCTCAAAGTGCTGTACAGAAACCCAGCCTAAAACCCCAAACAGCAAACAATGCAGGTGTAAAAGCACAGTGGCTAGGAAAAACTCCCTAGAAAGGTCAAAACCTAGGAAGAAACCTAGAGAGGAACCGGGCTATGTGGGGTGGCCAGTCCTCTTCTGGCTGTGCCGGGTAGAGATTATAACAGAACATGACCAAGATGTTCAAATGTTCATAAATGACCAGCATGGTCGAATAATAATAAGGCAGAACAGTTGAAACTGGAGCAGCAGCACAGTCAGGTGGACTGGGGACAGCAAAGCCTTCATGTCAGGTAGTCCTGGGGCACGGTCCTAGGGCTCGGGTCAGTTGAAACTGGAGCAGGAGCATGGCCAGGTGGACTGGGGACAGCAAGGAGTCCTCATGTCAGGTAGTCCTGGGACATGGTCCTAGGGCTCAGGTCCTCCGAGAGAGAGAAAGAAAGAGAGAAGGAGAGAATTAGAGAACGCACACTTAGATTCACACAGGACACCGAATAGGACAGGAGAAGTACTCCAGATATAACAAACTGACCCTAGCCCCCGACACATAAACTACTGCAGCATAAATACTGGAGGCTGAGACAGGAGGGGTCAGGAGACACTGTGGCCCCATCCGAGGACACCCCCGGACAGGGCCAAACAGGAAGGATATAACCCCACCCACTTTGCCAAAGCACATCCCCCACACCACTAGAGGGATATCTTCAACCACCAACTTACCATCCTGAGACAAGGCCGAGTATAGCCCACAAAGATCTCCGCCACGGTACAACCCAAGGGGGGCAACCCAGACAGGCCGACCACAACAGTGAATCAACCCACCCAAACTGATATCTTTCCGACAGATAAGACCTAAACCAGGCCAGAACATGTCCGTGTAGACCAATTTGGGTTTCCAATCTCTCCAAAAGAATGTGGTGATCGATGGTATCAAAAGCAGCACTAAGGTCTAGGAGCACGAGGACAGATGCAGAGCCTCGGTCCGATGCCATTAAAATGTAATTTACCACCTTCACAAGTGCCGTCTCAGTGCTATGATGGGGTCTAAAACCAGACTGAAGCATTTCGTATACATTGTTTGTCTTCAGGAAGGCAGTGAGTTGCTGCGCAACAGCCTTCTCTAAAATCTTTGAGAGGAATGGAAGATTCGATATAGGCCGATAGTTTTTATATTTTCTGGGTCAAGGTTTGGCTTTTTCAAGAGGCTTTATTACTGCCACTTTTAGTGAGTTTGGTACACATCCAGTGGATAGAGAGCTGTTTATTATGTTCAACATAGGAGGGCCAAGCACAGGAAGCAGCTCTTTCAGTAGTTTAGTTGGAATAGGGTCAGTATACAGCTTGAAGGTTTAGAGGCCATGATTATTTTCATCATTGTGTCAAGAGATATAGTACTAAAACACTTGAGCGTCTCTCTTGATCCTAGGTCCTGGCAGAGTTGTGCAGACTCAGGACAACTGAGGTTTGGAGGAATACGCAGGTTTAAAGAGGAGTCCGTAATTTGCTTTCTAATAATCATAATCTTTTCCTCAAAGAAGTTCATGAATTTATCACTGCTAAAGTGAAAGTCATCCTCTCTTGGGGAATGCTGCTTTTTAGTTAGCTTTGCCACAGTATCAAGGAATTTCGGATTGTTCTTATTTTCCTCAATTAAGTTAGAAAAATAGGACAATCGAGCAGCAGTAAGGGCTCTTCGGTACTGCACGTACCGTCCTTCCAAGCTAGTCGGAAGACTTCCAGTTTGGTGTGGCGCCATTTCCGTTCCAATTTTCTGGAAGCTTGCTTCAGAGCTCGGGTATTTTCTGTGTACCAGGGAGCTAGTTTCTTATGAGACATTTTTTTAGTTTTTAGGGGTGCAACTGCATCTAGGGTATTGCGCAAGGTTAAATTGAGATCCTCAGTTAGGTGGTTAACGGATTTTTGTCCTCTGGCGTCCTTGGGTAGGCAGAGGGGAGTCTGGAAGGGCATCAAGGAATCTTTGTGTTGTCTGTGAATTTATAGCACGACTTTTGATGTTCCTTGGTTGGGGTCTGAGCAGATTATTTGTTGCAATTGCAAACGTAATAAAATGGTGGTCCGATAGTCAGGATTATGAGGAAAAACATTAAGATCCACAACATTTATTCCATGGGACAAAACTAGGTCAGCGTATGACTGTGACAGTGAGTGGGTCCAGAGACATGTTGGACAAAACCCACTGAGTCGATGATGGCTCCAAAAGCCTTTTTGGAGTGGGTCTGTGGACTTTTCCATGTGAATATTAAAGTCACCAAAGATTAGAATATTATCTGCAATGACTACAAGGTCTGATAGGAATTCAGGGAACTCAGTGAGAAACGCTGTATATGGCCCAGGAGGCCTGTAAACAGTAGCTATAAAAAGTGATTGAGTAGGCTGCATAGATTTCATGACTAGAAGCTCAAAAGACAAAGCGTCATTTTTTTTGTAAATTGAAATTTGCTATCGTAAATGTTAGCAACACCTCCGCCTTTGCGGGATGCACGGGGATATGGTCACTAGTGTAGCCAGGAGGTGAGGCCTCATTTAACACAGTAAATTCATCAGGCTTAAGCCATGTTTCAGTCAGGCCAATCACATCAAGATTATGATCAGCGATTAGTTCATTGACTATAATTGCCTTTGAAGTAAGGGATCTAACATTAAGTAGCCCTATTTTGAGATGTGAGGTATCATGATCTCTTTCAGTAATGACAGGAATGGAGGTGGTCTTTATCCTAGTGAGATTGCTAACACACCGCCATGTTTAGTTTTGCCCAACCTAGGTCAAGGCACAGACACGGTCTCAATGGTGATAGCTGAGCTGACTACACTGACTATGCTAGTGGCAGACTCCACTATGCTGGCAGGCTGGCTAATAGCCTGCTGCCTGGCCTGCACCCTATTTCATTGTGGAGCTAGAGGAGTTAGAGCCCTGTCTATGTTGGCAGATAAGATGAGAGCACCCCTCCAGCTAGGATGGAGTCCGTCACTCCTCAGCAGGTCAGGCTTGGTCCTGTTTGTGGGTGAGTCCCAGAAAGAGTGCCAATTATCTACAAATTCTATCTTTTGGGAGGGGCAGAAAACAGTTTTCAACCAGCGATTGAGTTGTGAGACTCTGCTGTAGAGCTCATCACTCCCCTAACTGGAGGGGGCCAGAGACAATTACTCGATGCCGACACATCTTTCTAGCTGATATGCACGCAGAAGCTATGTTGCGCTTGGTGATCTCTGACTGTTTCATCCTAACATCGTTGGTGCCGACGTGGATAACAATATCTCTATACTCTCTACACTCGCCAGTTTTAGCTTTAGCCAGCACCATCTTCAGATTAGCCTTAACGTCGGTAGCCCTGCCCCCGGGTAAACAGTGTATGATCGCTGGATGATTCGCTTTAAGTCTAATACTGCGGGTAATGGAGTCGCCAATGACTAGGGTTTCAATTTGTCAGAGCTAATGGTGGGAAGCCGGCGTCTCAGACCCCGTAACGGGAGGAGTAGGGACCAGAGAAGACTCGGCCTCTGACACCGACCCGCTGCTTAATGGGGAGAACCTGTTGAAAGTTTCTGTCTGCTGAATGGCGACACCGGTTGGCGTTCCTACAGCATTTCCTTCCAGAAACCGTGAAAAGTTGTCCGGCTGCGGGGACTGTGCCAGGGGATTTATACTACTATCTGTACCCCACTGGTGGCACAGGCTGTTTCATCCTTTCCACTGAAATTACCCTTGCCTAACGATTGCGTCTGACCGTTACACCAGCACCACCGCTAACTAAGCTAGCCGCTACACATCCGTTACACCAGCACCACCGCTAACTAAGCTAGCCATTTCACATCCGTTACACCAGCACCACCGCTAACTGCTAGCCGCTTTCACATCCGTTACACCAGCACCACCGCTAACTAAGCTAGCCGCTTACACATCCGTTACACCAGCACCACCGCTAACTAAGCTAGCTACTACATCCGTTACACCAGCACCACCGCTAACTAAAGCTAGCACACATCCGTTACACCAGCACCAACCGCTAACTAAGCTAGACCAGCACCACCGCTTCACATCCGTTACACCAGCACCACCGCTAACTAAGCTAGCCGCTACACATCCGTTACACCAGCACCACCGCTAACTAAGCTAGCCATTTCACATCTGTTAGACCAGCACCACCGCTAACTAAGCTAGCCGCTACACATCCGTTACACATCCGTTACACCAGCACCACCGCTAACTAAGCTAGCCGCTACACATCCGTTACACCAGCACCACCGCTAACTACCAGCACCACCGCACCAGCACCACCGCTAACTAAGCTAGCCACACATCCGTTACACCAGCACCACCGCTAACTAAGCTAGCCATTTCACATCTGTTACACCAGCACCACCGCTAACTAAGCTAACACATCCGTTACACCAGCACCACCGCTAGCTAAGCTAGCTACACATCCGTTACACCAGCACCACCGCTAACTAAGCTAGCCGCTTCACATAACTAAGCCTGGCCGTTACACCAGCACCACCGCTAACTAAGCTAGCCATTTCACATCTGTTACACCAGCACCACCGCTAACTAAGCTAGCCATTTCACATCCGTTACACCAGCACCACCGCTAACTAAGCTAGCCGCTACACATCCGTTACACCAGCACCACCGCTAACTAAGCTAGCTTTCACATCCGTTACACCAGCACCACCGCTAACTAAGCTAGCCGCTTCACATCCGTTACACCAGCACCACCGCTAACTAAGCTAGCCGTTTCACATCCGTTACACACCAGCACCACCGCTAACTAAGCACCAGCCGCTTTTCACATCCGTTACACCAGCACCACCGCTAACTAAGCTAGCCGCTTCCGTTACACCAGCACCACCGCTAACTACACCGCCACACATCCGCACCAGCACCACCGCTAACTAAGCTAGCCGCTACACATCCGTTACACCAGCACCACCGCTAACTAAGCTAGCACCAGCACCACCGCTTTCACATCCGTTACACCAGCACCACCGCTAACTAAGCTAGCCATTCACATCCGTTACACCAGCACCACCGCTAACTAAGCTAGCCGCTTTCACATCCGTTACACCAGCACCACCGCTAACTAGCCATTACACATCCGTTACACCAGCCGCTAGCACATCTGTTAGCCAGCACCACCGCTAACACATCTGTTACACCAGCCCACCGCTAACTTACATCCGTTACACCAGCACCACCGCTAACTAAGCTAGCCATTTCACATCCGTTACACCAGCACCACCGCTAACTAAGCTAGCCGTTTCACATCCGTTACACCAGCACCACCGCTAACTAAGCTAGCCGTTTCACATCCGTTACACCAGCACCACCGCTAACTAAGCTAGCAGCTACACATCCGTTACACCAGCACCACCGCTAACTAAGCTAGCCATTTCACATCCGTTACACCAGCACCACCGCTAACTTTAGCCGCTACACATCCGTTACACCAGCACCACCGCTAACTAAGCTAGCCGCTACACATCCGTTACACCAGCACCACCGCTAACTAAGCTAGCCATTTCACATCCGTTACACCAGCACCACCGCTAACTAAGCTAGCCATTTCACATCCGTTACACCAGCACCACCGCTAATCTTAAGCACCGCTAACACCGCTTCACATCCGTTACACCAGCACCACCGCTAATAAGCTAGCCATTTCATAACTAAGCTAGCCATTTACACATCCGTTACACCAGCACCACCGCTAACTAAGCTAGCCATTTCACATCTGTTACACCAGCACCACCGCTAACTAAGCTAGCCATTTCACATCTGTTACACCAGCACCACCGCTTACAAGCATACACCAGCACCACCGCTAACTAAGCTAGCCGCTACACATCTGTTACACCAGCACCACCGCTAACTAAGCTAGCCGTTTCACATCCGTTACACCAGCACCACCGCTAACTAAGCTAGCCGCTTCACATCCGTTACACCAGCACCACCGCTAACTAAGCTAGCCGCTTCACATCCGTTACACCAGCACCACCGCCAGCACCACCGCTAACTAAGCTACATCCGTTACACCAGCACCACCGCTAACTAAGCTAGCCGCTCACATCCGTTACACCAGCACCACCGCTAACTAAGCTAGCCATAACCGTTACACCAGCACCACCGCTAACTAAGCTAGCCGCTACACATCCGTTACACCAGCACCACCGCTAACTAAGCTAGCCATTTCACATCCGTTACACCAGCACCACCGCTAACTAAGCTAGCCGCTTTCACATCCGTTACACCAGCACCACCGCTAACTAAGCTAGCCGCTTCACATCCGTTACACCAGCACCACCGCTAACTAAGCTAGCCATTTCACATCCGTTACACCAGCACCACCGCTAACTAAGCTAGCCATTTCACATCCGTTACACCAGCACCACCGCTAACTAAGCTAGCCGCTACACATCCGTTACACCAGCACCACCGCTAACTAAGCTAGCCATTTCACATCCGTTACACCAGCACCACCGCTAACTAAGCTAGCCGCTTTCACATCTGTTACACCAGCACCACCGCTAACTAAGCTAGCGTTTCATCCGTTACACATCAGTTACACCAGCACCACCGCTAACTAAGCTAGCCGCTACACATCCGTTACACCAGCACCACCGCTAACTAAGCTAGCCGCTACACATCCGTTACACCAGCACCACCGCTAACTAAGCTAGCCATTTCACATCTGTTACACCAGCATAACCGCTATCTTACACCAGCACCACCGCTAACTAAGCTAGCCATACACCAGCACCACCGCTAACTAAGCTAGCCATTTCACATCCGTTACACCAGCACCACCGCTAACTAAGCTAGCCGCTTCACATCCGTTACACCAGCACCACCGCTAACTAAGCTAGCCATTTCACATCCGTTACACCAGCACCACCGCTAACTAAGCTAGCCATTTCACATCTGTTACACCAGCACCACCGCTAACTAAGCTAGCCATTTCACATCCGTTACACCAGCACCACCGCTAACTCTGTTACACCAGCACCATCCGTTACACCAGCACCACCGCTAGCTAAGCTAGCCAGCACCACACATCCGTTACACCAGCACCACCGCTAACTAAGCTAGCCGCTTTCACCAGCATCCGTTTTTCACACCAGCACCACACCAGCACCACTAACATCTGTTACAGCACCACACCAGCACCACCGCTAACTAAGCGAGCCATTTCACATCTGTTACACCAGCACCACCGCTAACTAAGCTAGCCATTTCATCCGCACCAGCACCACCGCTAACTAAGCTAGCCATTTCACATCCGTTACACCAGCACCACCGCTAACTAAGCTAGCCATTTCACATCCGTTACACCAGCACCACCGCTAACTAAGCTAGCCGCTACACATCCGTTACACCAGCACCACCGCTAACTAAGCTAGCCATTTCACATCTGTTACAGCACCACCGCTCCGTTACACCAGCACCACCGCTAACTAAGCTAGCCGCTTCACATCCGTTACACCAGCACCACCGCTAACTAAGCTAGCCGCTTCACATCCGTTACACCAGCACCACCGCTAACTAAGCTAGCCGCTTCACATCCGTTACACCAGCACCACCGCTAACTAAGCTAGACCGCTATTTCACATCCGTTACACCAGCACCACCGCTAACTAAGCTAGCCATTTCACATCCGTTACACCAGCACCACCGCTAACTAAGCTAGCCGCTTCACATCCGTTACACAGCACCACCGCTAACTAAGCTAGCCGCTTTCACATCCGTTACACCAGCACCACCGCTAACTAAGCTAGCCATTTCACATCCGTTACACCAGCACCACCGCTAACTAAGCTAGCCGTTTCACATCCGTTACACCAGCACCACCGCTAACTAAGCTAGCCGCTACACATCCGTTAGACCAGCACCACCGCTAACTAAGCTAGCCAGCACCACCGCTTATCACATCTGTTACACCAGCACCACCGCTAACTAAGCTAGCCATTTCACATCCGTTAGACCAGCACCACCGCTAACTAAGCTAGCCGCTACACATCCGTTACACCAGCACCACCGCTAACTAAGCTAGCCATTTCACATCCGTTACACCAGCACCACCGCTAACTAAGCTAGCCGCTACACATCCGTTACACCAGCACCACCGCTAACTAAGCTAGCCATTTCACATCACGTTAGACCAGCACCACCCAGCACCACTAAGCTAGCCGCTACACATCCGTTACACCAGCACCACCGCTAACTAAGCTAGCCGTTTCACATCCGTTACACCAGCACCACCGCTAACTAAGCTAGCCGCTATCCGTTACACCAGCACCACCGCTAACTAAGCTAACTATCCGTTAGCCAGCACCACCGCTTTAGCCGCATCATCCGTTACACCAGCACCACCGCTAACTAAGCTAGCCGTTTCACATCCGTTACACCAGCACCACCGCTAACTAAGCTAGCCGCTTCACATCCGTTACACCAGCACCACCGCTAACTAAGCTAGCCATTTCACATCCGTTACACCAGCACCACCGCTAACTAAGCTAGCCGCTTCACATCCGTTACACCAGCACCACCGCTAACTAGCCATTTCAGTTACACCAGCACCACCGCTTCACATCCGTTACACCAGCACCACCGCTAACTAAGCTAGCCGCTTTCACATCCGTTACACCAGCACCACCGCTAACTAAGCTAGCCATTTAAGCACATCCGTTTACACCAGCACCACCGCTAACTAAGCTAGCCATTTCACATCCGTTACACCAGCACCACCGCTAACTAAGCTAGCCATTTCACATCCGTTACACCAGCACCACCGCTAACTAAGCTAGCCATTACACATCCGGACACCAGCACCACCGCTAACTAGCCATTTCACATCCGTTACACCAGCATCACCGTTAACTACCAGCACCACACCAGCACCACCGCTAACTAAGCTAGCCATTTCACATCTGTTACACCAGCACCACCGCTAACTAAGCTAGCCATTTCACATCCGTTACACCAGCACCACCGCTAACTAAGCTAGCCGTTTCACATCCGTTACACCAGCACCACCGCTAACTAAGCTAGCCATTTCACATCCGTTACACCAGCACCACCGCTAACTAAGCTAGCCGCTTCACATCCGTTACACCAGCACCACCGCTAACTAAGCTAGCCGCTACACATCCGTTACACCAGCACCACCGCTAACTAAGCTAGCCATTTCACATCCGTTACACCAGCACCACCGCTAACTAAGCTAGCCATTTCACATCCGTTACACCAGCACCACCGCTAACTAAGCTAGCCGCTACACATCCGTTACACCAGCACCACCGCTAACTAAGCTAGCCGCTACACATCCGTTACACCAGCACCACCGCTAACTAAGCTAGCCGCTACACATCCGTTACACCAGCACCACCGCTAACTAAGCTAGCCGCTACACCAGCACCACACCAGCACCACCGCTAACTAAGCTAGCCACCACCGCTTCACATCCGTTACACCAGCACCACCGCTAACTAACATCCGTTACCCAGCTACCGCTAAGCTACATCACATCTGTTACACCAGCACCACCGCTAACTAAGCTAGCCGCTACATCCGTTACACCAGCACCACCGCTAACTAAGCTAGCCGCTACACATCCGTTACACCAGCACCACCGCTAACTAAGCTAGCCATTTCACATCCCACCGCTTACACCAGCACCACCGCTAACTAAGCTAGCCGTTTCACATCCGTTACACCAGCACCACCGCTAACTAAGCTAGCCGCTACACATCCGTTACACCAGCACCACCGCTAACTAAGCTAGCCGCTTCACATCCGTTACACCAGCACCACCGCTAACTAAGCTAGCCGCTACACATCCGTTACACCAGCACCACCGCTAACTAAGCTAGCCATTTCATCCGTTACACCAGCACCACCGCTAACTAAGCTAGCCGCTACACATCCGTTACACCAGCACCACCGCTAACTAAGCTAGCCGCTTCATCACATCCGTTACACCAGCACCACCGCTAACTAAGCTAGCCGCTTCACATCCGTTACACCAGCACCACCGCTAACTAAGCTAGCCATTTCACATCCGTTACACCAGCACCACCGCTAACTAAGCTAGCCGTTTCACAACCGTTACACCAGCACCACCGCTAACTAAGCTAGCCGCTTCACATCCGTTACACCAGCACCACCGCTAACTAAGCTAGCCATTTCACATCCGTTACACCAGCACCACCGCTAACTAAGCTAGCCATTTCACATCCGTTACACCAGCACCACCGCTAACTAAGCTAGCCGCTACACATCCGTTACACCAGCACCACCGCTAACTAAGCTAGCCATTTCACATCCGTTACACCAGCACCACCGCTAACTAAGCTAGCCATTTCACATCCGTTACACCAGCACCACCGCTAACTAAGCTAGCCATTTCACATCCGTTAGACCAGCACCACCGCTAACTAAGCTAGCCGCTACACATCCGTTACACCAGCACCACCGCTAACTAAGCTAGCCATTTCACATCCGTTACACCAGCACCACCGCTAACTAAGCTAGCCGCTATTTCACATCCGTTACACCAGCACCACCGCTAACTAAGCTAGCCATTTCACATCCGTTACACCAGCACCACCGCTAACTAAGCTAGCCATCTACATCCGTTACACCAGCACCACCGCTAACTAAGCTAGCCGCTTCATCCGTTACACCAGCACCACCGCTAACTAAGCTAGCCATTTCACATCCGTTACACCAGCACCACCGCTAACTAAGCTAGCCGCTTCACATCCGTTACACCAGCACCACCGCTAACTAAGCTAGCCGCTTTCATCCGTTACACCAGCACCACCGCTAACTAAGCTAGCCGCTACACATCCGTTACACCAGCACCACCGCTAACTAAGCTAGCCATTTCACATCCGTTACACCAGCACCACCGCTAACTAAGCTAGCCGCTTCACATCTGTTACACCAGCACCACCGCTAACTAAGCTAGCCGTTTCACATCCGTTACACCAGCACCACCGCTAACTAAGCTAATCCGTTACACCAGCACCACCGCTAACTAAGCTAGCCGCTTCACATCCGTTACACCAGCACCACCGCTAATAAGCTAGCCATTTCACATCCGTTACACCAGCACCACCGCTAACTAAGCTAACTAGCCGCTACACATCCGTTACACCAGCACCACCTTGCTAGAGCTAAGGATTACTACCCTTTCACCCAGCATCCTAGGTATCCACCAGCACCACCGCTAACTAAGCTAGCCGTTTCACATCCGTTACACCAGCACCACCGCTAACTAAGCTAGCCGCTTCACATCCGTTACACCAGCACCACCGCTAACTAAGCTAGCCGCTTCACATCCGTTACACCAGCACCACCGCTAACTAAGCTAGCCGCCACACATCCGTTACACCAGCACCACCGCTAACTAAGCTAGCCGCTACACATCCGTTACACCAGCACCACCGCTAACTAAGCTAGCCATTTCACATCCGTTACACCAGCACCACCGCTAACTAAGCTAGCCGCTTTCACATCCGTTACACCAGCACCACCGCTAACTAAGCTAGCCGCTACACATCCGTTACACCAGCACCACCGCTAACTAAGCTAGCCGCTTCACATCCGTTACACCAGCACCACCGCTAACTAAAGCTAGCCGCTTCACATCCGTTACACCAGCACCACCGCTAACTAAGCTAGCCGCTACACATCATTACACCAGCACCACCGCTAACTAAGCTAGCCATTTCACATCCGTTACACCAGCACCACCGCTAACTAAGCTAGCCATTTCACATCCGTTACACCAGCACCACCGCTAACTAAGCTAGCCGCTACACATCCGTTACACCAGCACCACCGCTAACTAAGCTAGCCGTTTCACATCCGTTACACCAGCACCACCGCTAACTAATCCGTTACGCAGCCATTTCACATCCGTTACACCAGCACCACCGCTAACTAAGCTAGCCATTTCACATCCGTTACACCAGCACCACCGCTAACTAAGCTAGCCATCTCACATCCGTTACACCAGCACCACCGCTAACTAAGCTAGCCGCTACACATCCGTTACACCAGCACCACCGCTAACTAAGCTAGCCGCTACACATCCGTTACACCAGCACCACCGCTAACTAAGCTAGCCGCTACACATCCGTTACACCAGCACCACCGCTAACTAAGCTAGCCGCTACACATCCGTTACACCAGCACCACCGCTAACTAAGCTAGCCATCTCACATCCGTTACACCAGCACCACCGCTAACTAAGCTAGCCGTTTCACATCCGTTACACCAGCACCACCGCTAACTAAGCTAGCCGCTACACATCCGTTACACCAGCACCACCGCTAACTAAGCTAGCCGTTTCACATCCGTTACACCAGCACCACCGCTAACTAAGCTAGCCGCTACACATCCGTTACACCAGCACCACCGCTAACTAAGCTAGCCATTTCACATCCGTTAGACCAGCACCACCGCTAACTAAGCTAGCCGCTACACATCCGTTACACCAGCACCACATTTACATTACATTTAAGTCACCACCGCTAACTAAGCTAGCAGCTACACTCTTACACCAGCACCACCGCTACAAATTGGTGCATACACCTTTGACACCAGTGGAACAGCCACTTGCATCTAAATCTTGTTGGGGGAGAAGGGGGGTGAGAAGGATTACTAACTACCCTTACTTACCCAGCATCCTGCATTCCTTGAAGAGGTGGGGTTTCAGCACCACCGCTAACTAAGCTAGCCGTTTCACATCCGTTACACCAGCACCACCGCTAACTAAGCTAGCCGCTACACATCCGTTACACCAGCACCACCGCTAACTAAGCTAGCCGCCACACATCCGTTACACCAGCACCACCGCTAATCTACAGCTACACATCCGCCGCTACATTTCATCCGTTACACCAGCACCACCGCTAATCTAAGCTAGCCATTTCACATCCGTTACACCAGCACCACCGCTAACTAAGCTAGCCGCTACACATCCGTTACACCAGCACCACCGCTAACTAAGCTAGCCGCTACACATCCGTTACACCAGCACCACCGCTAACTAAGCTAGCCATTTCACATCCGTTACACCAGCACCACCGCTAACTAAGCTAGCCATTTCACATCCGTTACACCAGCACCACCGCTAACTAAGCTAGCCGCTACACATCCGTTACACCAGCACCACCGCTAACTAAGCTAGCCATTTCACATCTGTTAGACCAGCACCACCGCTAACTAAGCTAGCCGCTACACATCCGTTACACCAGCACCACCGCTAACTAAGCTAGCCGCTACACATCCGTTACACCAGCACCACCGCTAACTAAGCTAGCCATTCACATCCGTTACACCAGCACCACCGCTAACTAAGCTAGCCGTTTCACATCCGTTACACCAGCACCACCGCTAACTAAGCTAGCCGCTACATATCTGTTACACCAGCACCACCGCTAACTAAGCTAGCCAGCACCACCGTTTCACATCCGTTACACCAGCACCACCGCTAACTAAGCTAGCCGCTACACATCCGTTACACCAGCACCACCGCTAACTAAGCTAGCCATTTCACATCCGTTAGACCAGCACCACCGCTAACTAAGCTAGCCGCTACACATCCGTTACACCAGCACCACATTTACATTACATTTAAGTCATTTAGCAGAACTAAGCTAGCCGCTACTCTTATCCAGAGCGCCACTTACAAATTGGTGCATACACCTTATGACAACCAGTGGAACAGCCACTTGCATCTAAATCTTGTTGGGGGAGCCATTTCAATCCGGATTACACCAGCTTACCCTATCCTAGGTATTCCTTGAAGATCCGGGTTTCCAGGCTAACTAAGCTAGCCGTTTCACATCCGTTACACCAGCACCACCGCTAACTAAGCTAGCCGCTACACATCCGTTACACCAGCACCACCGCTAACTAAGCTAGCCGCCACACATCCTTACACCAGCACCACCGCTAACTAAGCTAGCCATTTACACATCCGTTACACCAGCACCACCACTAACTAAGCTAGCCATTTCACATCCGTTACACCAGCACCACCGCTAACTAAGCTAGCCGCTACACATCCGTTACACCAGCACCACCGCTAACTAAGCTAGCCGCTACACATCTGTTACACCAGCACCACCGCTAACTAAGCTAGCCATTTCACATCCGTTACACCAGCACCACCGCTAACTAAGCTAGCCATTTCACATCCGTTACACCAGCACCACCGCTAACTAAGCTAGCCGCTACACATCCGTTACACCAGCACCACCGCTAACTAAGCTAGCCATTTCACATCTGTTAGACCAGCACCACCGCTAACTAAGCTAGCCGCTACACATCCGTTACACCAGCACCACCGCTAACTAAGCTAGCCGCTTCACATCCGTTACACCAGCACCACCGCTAACTAAGCTAGCCGCTACACATCCGTTACACCAGCACCACCGCTAACTAAGCTAGCCATCTCACATCCGTTACACCAGCACCACCGCTAACTAAGCTAGCCGCTTCACATCCGTTACACCAGCACCACCGCTAACTAAGCTAGCCGCTACACATCTGTTACACCAGCACCACCGCTAACTAAGCTAGCCGTTTCACATCCGTTACACCAGCACCACCGCTAACTAAGCTAGCCGTTCACATCCGTTACACCAGCACCACCGCTAACTAAGCTAGCCATTTCACATCCGTTAGACCAGCACCACCGCTAACTAAGCTAGCCGCTACACATCCGTTACACCAGCACCACATTTACATTACATTTAAGTCAGCACCAGCAGACGCTCTTATCCGTTAGACCAGCACCACAAATTGGTGCATACACATCCGTTATGACAGCACCAGTGGAACAGCCACATCCGTAACATCTAAATCTTGTTGGGGGAGCTAAGGGGGGAGAGCCGGGGGGTGTTAGACCAGGATTACTCCCTTACTTACCCTATCCAGGTATTCACTTGAAGAGGTGGGGTTTCAGGCTAACTAAGCTAGCCGCTTTCACATCCGTTACACCAGCACCACCGCTAACTAAGCTAGCCGCTACACATCCGTTACACCAGCACCACCGCTAACTAAGCTAGCCGCTACACATCCGTTACACCAGCACCACCGCTAACTAAGCTAGCCGCCACACATCCTTTACACCAGCATAACCACTAACTAAGCTAGCCGCTACACATCCGTTACACCAGCACCACCGCTAACTAAGCTAGCCATTTCACATCCGTTACACCAGAACCACCGCTAACCACCGCTAACTAAGCTAGCCGCTTCACATCCGTTACACCAGCACCACCGCTAACTAAGCTAGCCATTACACATCCGTTACACCAGCACCACCGCTAACTAAGCTAGCCATTTCACATCCGTTACACCAGCACCACCGCTAACTAAGCTAGCCATTTCACATCCGTTACACCAGCACCACCGCTAACTAAGCTAGCCGCTACACATCCGTTACACCAGCACCACCGCTAACTAAGCTAGCCATTTCACATCTGTTAGACCAGCACCACCGCTAACTAAGCTAGCCGCTACACATCCGTTACACCAGCACCACCGCTAACTAAGCTAGCCGTTTCACATCCGTTACACCAGCACCACCGCTAACTAAGCTAGCCGCTACACATCCGTTACACCAGCACCACCGCTAACTAAGCTAGCCGTTTCACATCCGTTACACCAGCACCACCGCTAACTAAGCTAGCCGTTTCACATCCGTCACCAGCACCACCTAAGCTAGCCGTTACACCAGCACCACCGCTAACTAAGCTAGCCGCTACATATCCGTTACACCAGCACCACCGCTAACTAAGCTAGCCGTTTCACATCCGTTACACCAGCACCACCGCTAACTAAGCTAGCCGCTTTCACATCCGTTACACCAGCACCACCGCTAACTAAGCTAGCCATTTCACATCCGTTACACCAGCACCACCGCTAACTACCGCTAGCTAGCCATTTCACATCCGTTAGACCAGCACCACCGCTAACTAAGCTAGCCGCTTCACATCCGTTACACCAGCACCACCGCTAACTAAGCTAGCCGCTACACATCCGTTACACCAGCACCACCGCTAACTAAGCTAGCCGCTACACATCCGTTACACCAGCACCACCGCTAACTAAGCTAGCCATTTCACATCCGTTACACCAGCACCACCGCTAACTAAGCTAGTTAGCCGTTTCACATCCGTTACACCAGCACCACCGCTAACTAAGCTAGCCATTTCACATCCGTTACACCAGCACCACCGCTAACTAAGCTAGCCATTTCACATCTGTTACACCAGCACCACCGCTAACTAAGCTAGCCGCTTCACATCCGTTACACCAGCACCACCGCTAACTAAGCTAGCCGCTACACATCCGTTACACCAGCACCACCGCTAACTAAGCTAGCCGCTTTCACATCCGTTACACCAGCACCACCGCTAACTAAGCTAGCCATTTCACATCCGTTACACCAGCACCACCGCTAACTAAGCTAGCCGCTACACATCCGTTACACCAGCACCACCGCTAACTAAGCTAGCCGCTACACATCCGTTACACCAGCACCACCGCTAACTAAGCTAGCCGCTACACATCCGTTACACCAGCACCACCGCTAACTAAGCTAGCCGCTACACATCCGTTACACCAGCACCACCGCTAACTAAGCTAGCCGCTACACATCCGTTACACCAGCACCACCGCTAACTAAGCTAGCCATTTCACATCCGTTACACCAGCACCACCGCTAACTAAGCTAGCCATTTCACATCCGTTACACCAGCACCACCGCTAACTAAGCTAGCCATTTCACATCCGTTACACCAGCACCACCGCTAACTAAGCTAGCCATTTCACATCCGTTAGACCAGCACCACCGCTAACTAAGCTAGCCGCTACACATCCGTTACACCAGCACCACCGCTAACTAAGCTAGCCGCTACACATCCGTTACACCAGCACCACCGCTAACTAAGCTAGCCGCTACACATCCGTTACACCAGTAACTACTATCAGCACCAGCCGCTAACTAAGCTAGCCATTTCACATCCGTTACACCAGCACCACCGCTAACTAAGCTAGCCATTTCACATCCATTAGACCAGCACCACCGCTAACTAAGCTAGCCGCTACACATCCGTTACACCAGCACCACCGCTAACTAAGCTAGCCATTACACATCTGTTACACCAGCACCACCGCTAACTAAGCTAGCCATTTCACATCCGTTACACCAGCACCACCGCTAACTAAGCTAGCCGTTTCACATCCAATACACCAGCACCACCGCTAACTAAGCTAGCCGCTACACATCCGTTATACCAGCACCACCGCTAACTAAGCTAGCCGTTTCACATCCGTTACTCCAGCACCACCGCTAACTAAGCGAGCCGCTACACATCCGTTACACCAGCACCACCGCTAACTAAGCTAGCCATTTCACATCCTTTACACCAGCACCACCGCTAACTAAGCTAGCCATTTCACATCCGTTAGACCAGCACCACCGCTAACTAAGCTAGCCGCTACACATCCGTTACACCAGCACCACCGCTAACTAAGCTAGCCGTTTCACATCCGTTACCACACAGCACTAAGCTAGCCGCTAACTCCGTTACACCAGCACCACCGCTAAGCTAGCATCCGTTACACCAGCACCACCGCTAACTAAGCTAGCCGCTACACATCCGTTACACCAGCACCACCGCTAACTAAGCTAGCCGCTACACATCCGTTACACCAGCACCACCGCTAACTAAGCTAGCCATCTCACATCCGTTACACCAGCACCACCGCTAACTAAGCTAGCCGTTTCACATCCGTTAAACCAGCACCACCGCTAACTAAGCGAGCCGCTACACATCCATTACACCAGCACCACCGCTAACTAAGCTAGCCGCTACACATCCGTTTCACCAGCACCACCGCTAACTAAGCTAGCCGTTTCACATCCGTTACACCAGCACCACCGCTAACTAAGCTAGCCATTTCACATCCGTTACACCAGCACCACCGCTAACTAAGCTAGCCGTTTCACATCCGTTACACCAGCACCACCGCTAACTAAGCGAGCCGCTACACATCCGTTACACCAGCACCACCGCTAACTAAGCTAGCCGTTTCACATCCGTTACACCAGCACCACCGCTAACTAAGCTAGCCGTTTCACATCCGTTACACCAGCACCACCGCTAACTAAGCGAGCCGCTCACATCCGTTACACCAGCACCACCGCTAACTAAGCTAGCCGCTACACATCCGTTACACCAGCACCACCGCTAACTAAGCTAGCTGCTACACATCCGTTACACCAGCACCACCGCTAACTAAGCTAGCCGTTTCACATCCGTTACACCAGCACCACCGCTAACTAAGCTAGCCGTTTCACATCCGTTATACCAGCACCACCGCTAACTAAGCTAGCCGTTTCACATCCGTTACACCAGCACCACCGCTAACTAAACTAGCCGCTACACATCCGTTACACAGCACCACCGCTAACTAAGCTAGCCATTTCACATCCGTTACACCAGCACCACCGCTAACTAAGCTAGCCATTTCACATCCGTTACACCAGCACCACCGCTAACTAAGCACCAGCACCACGCTAACACATCCGTTACACCAGCACCACCGCTAACTAAGCTAGCCGCTACACATCCGTTACACCAGCACCACCGCTAACTAAGCTAGCCGCTACACATCCGTTACACCAGCACCACCGCTAACTAAGCTAGCCATCTCACACAGCACCCGTTACACCAGCACCACCGCTAACCAGCACCACCGCTAACTAAGCTAGCCGTTACACATCCGTTACACCAGCACCACCGCTAACTAAGCTAGCTGTTTCACATCCGTTACACCAGCACCACCGCTAACTAAGCTAGCCGCTACACATCCGTTACACCAGCACCACCGCTAACTAAGCTCAGCCGCTTTCACATCCGTTACACCAGCACCACCGCTAACTAAGCTAGCCGCTACACATCCCAGTTACACCAGCACCACCGCTAACTAAACTAGCCGCTTCACATCCGTTACACCAGCACCACCGCTAACTAAGCTAGCCGCTACACATCCGTTACACCAGCACCACCGCTAACTAAGCTAGCCGTTACACATCCGTTACACCAGAACCACCGCTAACTAAGCTAGCCGCTTCACATCCGTTACACCAGCACCACCGCTAACTAAGCTAGCCGTTTCACATCCGTTACACCAGCACCACCGCTAACTAAGCTAGCCGTTTCACATCCGTTACACCAGCACCACCGATAACTAAGCTAGCCGCTACACATCCGTTACACCAGCACCACCGCTAACTAAGCTAGCCGCTACACATCCGTTACATCAGCACCACCGCTAACTAAGCTAGCCGCTACACATCCGTTACACCAGCACCACCGCTAACTAAGCTAGCCATCTCACATCCGTTACACCAGCACCACCGCTAACTAAGCTAGCCGTTTCACATCCGTTACACCAGCACCACCGCTAACTAAGCTAGCCGCTACATATCTGTTACACCAGCACCACCGCTAACTAAGCTAGCCGTTTCACATCCGTTACACCAGCACCACCGCTAACTAAGCTAGCCGCTACACATCCGTTACACCAGCACCACCGCTAACTAAGCTAGCCATTTCACATCCGTTAGACCAGCACCACCGCTAACTAAGCTAGCCGCTACACATCCGTTACACCAGCACCACATTTACATTACATTTAAGTCATTTAGCAGACGCTCTTATCCAGAGCAGACTTACAAATTGGTGCATACACCTTATGACAACCAGTGGAACAGCCACTTGCATCTAAATCTTGTTGGGGGAGAAGGGGGGTGAGAAGGATTACTTACCCAGCACTTACCCTATCCTAGGTATTCCTTGAAGAGGTGGGGTTTCAGGCTAACTAAGCTAGCCGTTTTCACATCCGTTACACCAGCACCACCGCTAACTAAGCTAGCCGCTACACATCCGTTACACCAGCACCACCGCTAACTAAGCTAGCCGCTACACATCCGTTACACCAGCACCACCGCTAACTAAGCTAGCCGCCACACATCCTTTACACCAGCATAACCGCTAACTAAGCTAGCCGCTACACATCCGTTACACCAGCACCACCGCTAACTAAGCTAGCCATTTCACATCCGTTACACCAGCACCACCGCTAACTAAGCTAGCCGTTTCACATCCGTTACACCAGCACCACCGCTAACTAAGCTAGCCGCTACACATCCGTTACACCAGCACCACCGCTAACTAAGCTAGCCATTTCACATCTGTTAGACCAGCACCACCGCTAACTAAGCTAGCCGCTACACATCCGTTACACCAGCACCACCGCTAACTAAGCTAGCCGCTACACATCCGTTACACCAGCACCACCGCTAACTAAGCTAGCCGCTTCACATCCGTTACACCAGCACCACCGCTAACTAAGCTAGCCGCTTCACATCCGTTACACCAGCACCACCGCTAACTAAGCTAGCCGCTACACATCCGTTACACCAGTACCACCGCTAACTAAGCTAGCCGCTACACATCCGTTACACCAGCACCACCGCTAACTAAGCTAGCCGCTACACATCCGTTACACCAGCACCACCGCTAACTAAGCTAGCCGCTACACATCCGTTACACCAGCACCACCGCTAACTAAGCTAGCCGTTTCACATCCGTTACATCAGCACCACGGCTAACTAAGCTAGCCATTTCACATCCGTTACACCAGCACCACCGCTAACTAAGCTAGCCATTTCACATCCGTTACACCAGCACCACCGCTAACTAAGCTAGCCATTTCACATCCGTTAGACCAGCACCACCGCTAACTAAGCTAGCCGCTACACATCCGTTACACCAGCACCACCGCTAACTAAGCTAGCCGCTACACATCCGTTACACCAGCACCACCGCTAACTAAGCTAGCCGCTACACATCCGTTACACCAGCACCACCGCTAACTAAGCTAGCCATTTCACATCCGTTACACCAGCACCACCGCTAACTAAGCTAGCCATTTCACATCCATTAGACCAGCACCACCGCTAACTAAGCTAGCCGCTACACATCCGTTACACCAGCACCACCGCTAACTAAGCTAGCCGCTACACATCCGTTACACCAGCACCACCGCTAACTAAGCTAGCCGTTTCACATCCGTTACACCAGCACCACCGCTAACTAAGCTAGCCGTTTCACATCCAATACACCAGCACCACCGCTAACTAAGCTAGCCGCTACACATCCGTTACACCAGCACCACCGCTAACTAAGCTAGCCGTTTCACATCCGTTACTCCAGCACCACCGCTAACTAAGCGAGCCGCTACACATCCGTTACACCAGCACCACCGCTAACTAAGCTAGCCATTTCACATCCTTTACACCAGCACCACCGCTAACTAAGCAAGCCATTTCACATCCGTTAGACCAGCACCACCGCTAACTAAGCTAGCCGCTACACATCCGTTACACCAGCACCACCGCTAACTAAGCTAGCCGTTTCACATCCGTTACACCAGCACCACCGCTAACTAAGCTAGCCGCTACACATCCGTTACACCAGCACCACCGCTAACTAAGCTAGCCGCTACACATCCGTTACACCAGCACCACCGCTAACTAAGCTAGCCGCTACACATCCGTTACACCAGCACCACCGCTAACTAAGCTAGCATCCGTTATCTCACATCCGTTACACCAGCACCACCGCTAACTAAGCTAGCCGTTACACATCCGTTACAACAGCACCACCGCTAACTAAGCTAGCCATTTCACATCCGTTACACCAGCACCACCGCTAACTAAGCTAGCCGCTACACATCCGTTTCACCAGCACCACCGCTAACTAAGCTAGCCGTTTCACATCCGTTACACCAGCACCACCGCTAACTAAGCTAGCCATTTCACATCCGTTACACCAGCACCACCGCTAACTAAGCTAGCCGTTTCACATCCGTTACACCAGCACCACCGCTAACTAAGCGAGCCGCTACACATCCGTTACACCAGAACCACCGCTAACTAAGCTAGCCGCTACACATCCGTTACACCAGCACCACCGCTAACTAAGCTAGCCGTTTCACATCCGTTACACCAGCACCACCGCTAACTAAGCTAGCCGTTTCACATCCGTTACACCAGCACCACCGCTAACTAAGCGAGCCGCTACACATCCGTTACACCAGCACCACCGCTAACTAAGCTAGCCGCTACACATCCGTTACACCAGCACCACCGCTAACTAAGCTAGCCGCTTCACATCCGTTATACCAGCACCACCGCTAACTAAGCTAGCCGTTTCACATCCGTTACACCAGCACCACCGCTAACTAAGCTAGCCGCTACACATCCGTTACACCAGCACCACCGCTAACTAAGCTAGCCGCTACACATCCGTTACATCAGCACCACCGCTAACTAAGCTAGCCGCTACACATCCGTTACACCAGCACCACCGCTAACTAAGCTAGCCGTTTCACATCCGTTACACCAGCATAACCGCTAACTAAACCACCGCTAGCCGCTACACATCCGTTACACCAGCACCACCGCTAACTAAGCTAGCCGTTTCACATCCGTTACACCAGCACAACCGCTAACTAAGCTAGCCGCTACACATCCGTTACACCAGCACCACCGCTAACTAAGCTAGCCGCTACACATCCGTTACACCAGCACCACCGCTAACTAAGCTAGCCGCTACACATCCGTTACACCAGCACCACCGCTAACTAAACTAGCCGCTACACATCCGTTACACCAGCACCACCGCTAACTAAGCTAGCCGCTACACATCCGTTACACCAGCACCACCGCTAACTAAGCTAGCCGTTACACATCCGTTACACCAGCACCACCGCTAACTAAGCTAGCCGTTTCACATCCGTTACACCAGCACCACCGCTAACTAAGCTAGCCGTTTCACATCCGTTACACCAGCACCACCGCTAACTAAGCTAGCCATTTCACATCCGTTACACCAGCACCACCGCTAACTAAGCTAGCCGCTACACATCCGTTACACCAGCACCACCGCTAACTAAGCTAGCCGTTTCACATCCGTTACACCAGCACCACCGCTAACTAAGCTAGCCGCTACACATCCGTTACACCAGCACCACCGCTAACTAAGCCACCGCCGCTACACATCCGTTACACCAGCACCACCGCTAACTAAGCTAGCCGCTACACATCCGTTACACCAGCACCACCGCTAACTAAGCTAGCCGCTACACATCCGTTACACCAGCACCACCGCTAACTAAGCTAGCCGCTACACATCCGTTACACCAGCACCACCGCTAACTAAGCTAGCCGCTACACATCCGTTACACCAGCACCACCGCTAACTAAGCTAGCCGCTACACATCCGTTACACCAGCACCACCGCTAACTAAGCTAGCCGCTACACATCCGTTACACCAGCACCACCGCTAACTAAGCTAGCCGCTACACATCCGTTACACCAGCACCACCGCTAACTAAGCTAGCCGGTACACATCCGTTACACCAGCACCACCGCTAACTAAGCTAGCCGTTTCACATCCGTTACACCAGCACCACCGCTAACTAAGCTAGCCGCTACACATCCGTTACACCAGCACCACCGCTAACTAAGCTAGCCGCTACACATCCGTTACACCAGCACCACCGCTAACTAAGCTAGCCGTTTCACATCCGTTACACCAGCACCACCGCTAACTAAGCTAGCCGCTACACATCCGTTACATCTACATGCTGAAAGTCAGTAGTTAACTTGTTCTCTGAAAAATAAATATCTAAAAAAATAGCATTGTATTTGGTCAAACCACAATTCTCTCCATCGGTTTAGTCAGAGCAGGCAGCAAACTGATTGTTTGGCTTTCAGAGCCAGCAAAGAGTGCGTTTTGATATTTTTAGGTAGTGAAATGACGTTAGTTTCCCTCCTCTATGTGGGGACACAGTCCTTTCTGGCTTTAGGGGCGACAATACCGTCTGCTACCATTCTCTATAGTCTACCCATCTAGGTTGTCTATATCTAGTGGTAATACCGTCTGCTATCATTCTCTATAGAGTACCCATCTGGGTTGTCTATATCTAGTGGTAATACAGTCTGCTACCATTCTCTATAGTTTACCCATCTAGGTTGTAAATATCTAGTGGTAATACAGTCTGCTTAGCATTCTCTATAGTCAACCCATCTAGGTTGTCTATATCTAGTGGTAATACAGTCTGCTACTATTCTCTATAGTCAACCCATCTAGGTTGTCTATATCTAGTGGTAATACCGTCTGCTACCATTCTCTATAGTTTACCCATCTAGGTTGTCTATATCTAGTGGTAATACCGTCTGCTATCATTCTCTATAGAGTACCCATCTGGGTTGTCTATATCTAGTGGTAATACAGTCTGCTACCATTCTCTATAGTCAACCCATCTAGGTTGTCTATATCTAGTGGTAATACAGTCTGCTACCATTCTCTATAGTTTACCCATCTAGGTTGTCTATATCTAGTGTATTTTCCTTATTGACAGATAACAATAGTTTTTTCCACCTGTTTCACACAAACAAAATCCTTCTCTTTCATTATTAGATATTCAATACTCAAATATTTTGGTTCACTGTTCAATTTCGTCATAAATCTTCTGTTTGTCACTGCAAATAGATTGTAGAATGAGAGCGAGGGATGGCAGAGAGCGCATCTTTTGAAATGGTTAATTTGTGATTGCCAAAGCAAATGAAAACGATTGTTTTTTCTCTCCCTCCATGCCAATAAATCCCCCTTTTGAATTGAGAGCGCAGAGATGCAATTACATTTTGTGCCACCAGGTGACGTCGTTGAACACTTAAACAAAAAAAAAGCGAAGTCACTTTTCAACGCGATTCGTGTTTGATAAAAGTTAAATTCATGCATTTTTTTGTAACTTCCTCTTCTTCAGACGTCCGACTCTCAGTTCCATCTTGATTTTGAAAGTAGCCTATTCCCGAACTACTTTAGTAGCCGAGTCTAATTCCACAGTTTCAATCTCTGTGTTTTTTTTTTACTGGTGTGTGTGTGTGTGAGTAACCCAAATGTCTAAGTCAGTGATTTACAGAAAAACAGTCAAGTCAGTTACTCATCAAACCCGTCTTCGGAGAAGGTGGCATTATGTTTTATCTCTACTTTGCACATTCTTCCATTGCAACACTACCATTCCAGTGTTTTACTTGCTATATTGTATTTACTTCGCCAACATGGCCTTTGGTTTTGCCTTTACCTCCCTTATCTCACCTCATTTGCTCACATTGTATATAGACTTGTTTATACTGTATTATTGACTGTATGTTTGTTTTACTCCATGTGTAACTCTGTGTCGTTGTATGTGTCAAACTGCTTTGCTTTATCTTGGCAGGTCGCAGTTGTAAATGAGAACTTGTTCTCAACTAACCTACCTGGTTAAATAAAGGTGAAATAAATAAATAAATAAATAAATAATAAAATAAATAGAAATGTAGCTACTCGTTTGGATCAACAGTACGTCCCATCCATGGGATTTAGTGTCTTCTAGTTCTCGTTTCCTTCCGGATGTTGATCAATCCGCTTCCCCTCATAAAGAAAATGGACAAAAGTTAATCAACAAAACTTTTCTTACAATCTGAACTCGTTCATATCTTGAAATAAGTCTTTTTTGTGTGTGTGTGTGTTTTTGACCGCTCTTATCATAGACAAAGTGTCGTCCCCCGGTGTCCAGACGTTAGTGTCGTATTTGACAGCTTGAGACGGACGGAGGGTGAAACCGGTGGGTCAGAAACAGCGGTTCATTACCGGGAGGGACGCTTCGACCGGAGGAATCACGTCCACTTTGTTCCGTTCAGAACCAACCGAGGGAGAAAAAAAACACCGTTTCCCTGTAACTTAACTAGTGGTTAGATAGTTGTTTAACTAGTTACTGTAGCTCAATCTCCCGGTAAAGGTTTTACGGCGGATGGGATGAAAGCACGACTACAAAGATTCAATTTATTCAATGTCAAGACGGAGACAAAAGCTGTAAGTTTGTTTACGTCTTTCTTAAAAAAAAATATATATTATCGCGTGTTTTTCCTGCTCTTCTCGTTGGTTTTCTAACCAGTCAGCTAGTTAGTTATCACTACAGAACCTACAGTAGTTAGATCACCCTACTTAACCAGTCAGCTAGTTAGTTATCAGTAGTTAGATCACCCTACTTAACCAGTCAGCTAGTTAGTTATCAGTAGTTAGATCACCCTACTTAACCAGTCAGCTAGTTAGTTATCAGTACAGAACCTACAGTAGTTAGATCACCCTACTTAACCAGTCAGCTAGTTAGTTATCAGTAGTTAGACCACTCTACTTAACCAGTCAGCTAGTTAGTTATCAGTAGTTAGATCACCCTATTTAACCAGTCAGCTAGTTAGTTATCAGTAGTTAGATCACCCTACTTAACCAGTCAGCTAGTTAGTTATCAGTACAGAACCTTAGTTAGATCACCCTACTTAACCAGTCAGCTAGTTAGTTATCAGTACAGAACCTACAGTAGTTAGATCACCCTACTTAACCAGTCAGCTAGTTAGTTATCAGTACAGAACCTACAGTAGTTAGATCACCCTACTTAACCAGTCAGCTAGTTAGTTATCAGTAGTTAGACCACTCTACTTAACCAGTCAGCTAGTTAGTTATCAGTAGTTAGATCACCCTATTTAACCAGTCAGCTAACTAGTTATCACTACAGAACCTACAGTAGTTAGATCACCCTACTTAACCAGTCAGCTAGTTAGTTATCAGTAGTTAGATCACCCTACTTAACCAGTCAGCTAGTTAGTTATCAGTAGTTAGATCACCCTACTTAACCAGTCAGCTAGTTAGTTATCACTACAGAACCTACAGTAGTTAGATCACCCTACTTAACCAGTCAGCTAGTTAGTTATCAGTAGTTAGATCACCCTACTTAACCAGTCAGCTAGTTAGTTATCACTACAGAACCTACAGTAGTTAGATCACCCTACTTAACCAGTCAGCTAGTTAGTTATCAGTAGTTAGATCACCCTACTTAACCAGTCAGCTAGTTAGTTATCAGTAGTTAGATCACCCTACTTAACCAACCAGTCAGCTAGTTAGTTATCAGTAGTTAGATCACCCTACTTAACCAGTCAGCTAGTTAGTTATCAGTACAGAACCTACAGTAGTTAGATCACCCTACTTAACCAGTCAGCTAGTTAGTTATCAGTAGTTAGACCACTCTACTTAACCAGTCAGCTAGTTAGTTATCAGTAGTTAGATCACCCTATTTAACCAGTCAGCTAACTAGTTATCACTACAGAACCTACAGTAGTTAGATCACCCTACTTAACCAGTCAGCTAGTTAGTTATCAGTACAGAACCTACAGTAGTTAGATCACCCTACTTAATCAGTCAGCTAGTTAGTTATCAGTAGTTAGATCACCCTACTTAACCAGTCAGCTAGTTAGTTATCACTACAGAACCTACAGTAGTTAGATCACCCTACTTAATCAGTCAGCTAGTTAGTTATCAGTAGTTAGATCACCCTACTTAACCAGTCAGCTAGTTAGTTATCAGTAACAACACAGAGTTACACATGGAGTAAACAATAAACACAGAGTTACACATGGAGTAAACAATAAACACAGAGTTACACATGGAGTAAACAATCAACACAGAGTTACACATGGAGTAAACAACAACACAGAGTTACACATGGAGTAAACAACAACAAAGAGTTACACATGGAGTAAACAACAACACAGAGTTACACATGGAGTAAACAACAACACAGAGTTACACATGGAGTAAACAACAACACAGAGTTACACATGGAGTAAACAACAACACAGAGTTACACATGGAGTAAACAACAACAAAGAGTTACACATGGAGTAAACAACAACACAGAGTTACACATGGAGTAAACAACAACACAGAGTTACACATGGAGTAAACAAACATACAGTCAATAATACAGTAGAGTAGTAATAATATATCTACAATGTGAGCACATGAGGTGAAATAAGGGAGTTAAGGCTATAACTAGGCTGAATGAGTTACTGGTAACTAACTAACTAACCAACTAACTAACTAACTAACTAAGATAAGGTAGTTAAGGCTATAACTAGGCTGAATGAGTTACTGGTAACTAACTAACTAACTAACTAACTAACTAACTAACCAACTAACCAACTAATAACCAACTAACTAACTAACTAACTAACTAACTAACTAACTAACTAACTAACTAACTAACTAACTAACTAACTAACTAACTAACTAACTAACTAACTAACTAAGATAAGGGAGTTAAGGCTATAACTAGGCTGAATGAGTTACTGGTAACTAACTAACTAACTAACTAACTAACCAACTAACTAACTAACTAACTAACTAACTAACTAACTAACTAACTAACTAACTAACTAACTAACTAACTAACTAACTAACTAACTAACTAACTAACTAACTAAGATAAGGGAGTTAAGGCTATAACTAGGCTGAATGAGTTACTGGTGTCTAACCAACCAAGATAACTAACTAACTAACTAACTAACTAAGATAAGGGAGTTAAGGCTATAACTAGGCTGAATGAGTTACTGGTAACTAACTAACTAACTAACTAACTAACTAACTAACTAACTAACTAACTAACTAACTAACTAACTAACTAACTAAGATAAGGTAGTTAAGGCTATAACTAGGCTGAATGAGTTACTGGTAACTAACTAACTAACTAACTAACTAACTAACTAACTAAGATAAGGTAGTTAAGGCTATAACTAGGCTGAATGAGTTACTGGTGTCTAACTAACTAACTAACTAACTAACTAACTAACTAAGATAAGGGAGTTAAGGCTTTAACTAGGCTGAATGAGTTACTGGTGTCTAACTAACTAAGATAAGGGAGTTAAGGCTTTAACTAGGCTGAATGAGTTACTGGTGTCTAACTAACTAAGATAACTAAGTAACTAACTAACTGAACTAACTAACTAACTAACTAACTAACTAACTAACTAACTAACTAACTAACTAACTAACTAAGATAAGGGAGTTAAGGCTATAACTAGGCTGAATGAGTTACTGGTGTCTAACTAACTAAGATAAGGGAGTTAAGGCTTTAACTAGGCTGAATGAGTTACTGGTGTCTAACTAACTAAGATAAGGGAGTTAAGGCTATAACTAGGCTGAATGAGTTACTGGTGTCTAACTAACTAAGATAAGGGAGTTAAGGCTTTAACTAGGCTGAATGAGTTACTGGTGTCTAACTAACTAAGATAAGGGAGTTAAGGCTATAACTAGGCTGAATGAGTTACTGGTGTCTAACTAACTAAGATAAGGGAGTTAAGGCTATAACTAGGCTGAATGAGTTACTGGTGTCTAACTAACTAAGATAAGGGAGTTAAGGCTATAACTAGGCTGAATGAGTTACTGGTGTCTAACTAACTAAGATAAGGGAGTTAAGGCTATAACTAGGCTGAATGAGTTACTGGTGTCTAACTAACTAAGATAAGGGAGTTAAGGCTATAACTAGGCTGAATGAGTTACTGGTGTCTAACTAACTAAGATAAGGGAGTTAAGGCTATAACTAGGCTGAATGAGTTACTGGTGTCTAACTAACTAAGATAAGGGAGTTAAGGCTATAACTAGGCTGAATGAGTTACTGGTGTCTAACTAACTAAGATAAGGGAGTTAAGGCTTGAGTAACTAAGATAAGGGAGTTAAGGCTAAACTAGGCTGGCTGAATGAGTTACTGGTGTCTAACTAACTAAGATAATGGGAGTTAAGGCTATAACTAGGCTGAATGAGTTACTGGTGTCTAACTAACTAAGATAATGGG